>NC_056751.1:154930798-155230798 GCF_019279795.1 Protopterus annectens
TGTCTGTGCACACAAGAATTTCTCCCTTGTTCTGTGGGTTATGAAAGAAAACAGGCAACTATACAGTTAAAATGAGACAGAATTCAGTCGCAGTATTTGATATAACAAATGGATTAATTCCAAGGATGACTACATTCTTATGAAAAACTAGAAAGAACCACTTTCACAAAAGGGAATGAAGTGCTGAAATGATTCCAACTCAAGTGACAGCAAACAAAAGAGTTTTCTAGGGTAGGCATTTCAAAGTGGCTGAAACAGCCAGGTTGAAGGGAGAATGCATAAGCTTTTCCATGACATAATTCATGTCTGATAGAAGAGCAATTTGCTTTTTAGGTGGTCTCAAATGTACGACTCCATTAAGGAAGTGTTGCGACAGAGATCCAAGGTGGAGATTCAAAGGCATTCAAGCTGAAATGTCTGACAGATTTTTTTCCTCTCCTATCACCAGTCGGTCAGGCTCATTAGTGTCATCTCACTATCACCCCTCTCAGATCAACAAACCTTGATGGGCTACTGGTGTTGCACATGCAGGGAGGGCCTCCCTTCTGAGACAGCCTATACACATGGGTGAGGTGCCAGTTCACTCTATAGTTCATGTACAACACAACCTGGGATATTGTCAGGTCCCATAGAAGCTGTATTCTTGGCCTTCGACAGTGCTGTTTTAACCTGTACAGCAGTAATACTGGGTGACTGGCAATCTACTGGTATTGTGATTGGTCCTTTGGGGGGAGAGGGATAAAGTTGGCGCTGAATCTGTCAGCCAGTACACTGGCAATAGCTGTTGGCTCGGTATAGGAGGTAGCATTTTGCAGTAGCTCAGAGCAAATCTGGGTATTGCCGTGGAGATTCTTTACGTAACTATAGAAGGCCTTGTGGTTGTCTTTATTATCTGCTGCAATTCTGTTTTCATAGCTAGCTTTTGAGGATTTGATGAGTGATCTCAGCTTTTTGTTGAGGCTGATAAGGGAGTTTTTCTAGTCTTGGGACTTCACCTTATTCCGCATCAGCTTCTTCCTTCTGTCGTAGAGTTTGTTTATGGCAGGAGACCACCAGATTGGCTTCCTTTTTTTTGGAGGAGAGCATCTTGGTTCTGTTGGGTATGGCGAGATCCATGCATTTGTGTACATGTTTGTACAGTGCATTGGTGTATGATTCTGCGGTCACGCAACTATTTTCCATTTGCATGGGTGCCGTGAAGTTAGCCACCTCTGTTTTTAAGAGCCCAAAGTTAGCTTTTGAGAAGTTTTTCATGGTGGTTACCTTTGCGGGATTGTGGGAGGGATGTGGATTTCCAGGGTGATTAGTTTGTGGTTGGATCTAACCACGGAGGAGCTGACTATTGGTGTAGAGCAACGGTAGCCCATGTTAGTAATGACCAGGTCAAGGATGTTGCTACTTCTAGTGGGGGTAAGAACGAGCTGGTTCAGGGCATTGGAATTAATGAACTCCAGGAAATGTTGGGCAAGTATATTAGTACATGAGTAATTTACCCAGTTAATGGAGGGGTAGTTGAAGCCGCCTACTAAGAGAGTGTTAGGCTAGACCCTAATATTCTCCAGGGTGCTTAGGAACATGGAGTGCGAGTCGTGGGACATGGTTGGGGACCTATAGTAGGCTATGACCTGAATCACTGTCTTACCAATGTTAGTTGCACCTGAAGTATCTCTGATGCATTATGTTGGGCTACCAGTCTAGAGGTGTGCGCATCCTTTATAAATATGGAAACACCACTGCCTTTGGAGTTTTGGGCCAAGTTCCAAGGCCGAAAGATGTGAAATGAGCATTAGCCTGGCAGTGCAGGGGTGCTTTCTGCTGCTTTGAACCAGGTCTCTGTTACAGCACAAATGTCGATGTTCTCCATTTTAAGGAGTGCTTTGAGCAAGTGCATTTTGAGATTTAGACTTCTAGCATTGAGCAGCATGACCCTCAGATTGCATTTGTTTGTAGCTGTTATGGTGGTAATTTGGCCTTTGGAACACCACCTAAAAAAGGCACTACAGGGGTGGCAAAAGCCTTGACCAGTATCCGGAAGTCCAGGGCTGACAGATGCAGGCCATCTCTGGCAAAGCATCGAGGTCTATCAATCATGTCATCCCAAGCAGACAGATACTGGATCCACTTAGAATGACACAAGAAATTTAGCCATTTGTTGAAATCACTCATTTTCTGCTTGTACTGTGGTATCACTCTGGGTGATGGTAGGATACTGCTCAGGGCTAGGGTCATACCCGCCTGGGCTACATAATTCAAGAGCTCCTTCATGTCTCTTTTCATGTAGTCCAAGGAGGTACATCTCAGATCATTCACACCCACATGTACAATGACAGAGTCATATTTGTACCTGTTGTTGAGGGACATGCGTGCGTGCTTTATGTGGCAGATCCTGGCACCACATAGACAGCTGTTACTTTCTCCTTTTTCAACTTAGTGAGTGTGACATCGGTGTGCCTCACTATTGAGTCACCTATGACTAGTGTGTTGGGCATGCTGTTTTGCCTTAGGGGTTTTGGTTGAGTGGCACACTGTTTAGGGGAGTTATGTGTCTCGTGATTAGTGTTGTGTTGTGGTGGTCGAGTGCGTTTCTGCCTTAAAGGTCTCTACTGCTTGGGAAGATTTTTGAGAGCCTCCGCGAAGGTGGGTGTGTGGTATGTGTTTTTATATGAAGGCAGTGCTGGTGTGTGTTCTGGAGGGCTATGTGTTCCATGCTGTGTGGTGGAAGTGATTGACCTTCTCCTCTTGACCAGCTATTCCGTTCCTGTCTTGGTTGGAGAGTGCATGGCTTCCAATTTGGATATATAAGCGCATCTCACACAAATCTGAGTGTTGGAAGATAAGAGGAGAGGGTTGTCAGTGTACAGGAGGCAGTTGCTACATTGCCTCAGGATGCCCAAGTTTCCATGCATGTACTGTTCCCACAATTTCTATATAGTTTGCTCATACCTTTTTCTAAAGATCTCAATTCCAGTTGTTTTATCTCTGTTAACATATTCACTACTTCTAATATAGTTGGTTTAGATTTTCATTTTCTAGTAATTGCTTTTTTGGCAGCTATCATAATTAAAGACAGCAAGGCCTAACCATGCCTAGGAAATTCCGATTCTGTATCATAACTCAGAAAAATCATCTCCCTCTTCACACCAATCTGCCCACCCAGAATCTCAGACAGCGCATCCCACAGGGAATCCTTAAAGTCTGGAACTCATTGCACTCCCAGAAAATATGTTCCCAATTACCTCTTTCTTCCTTGTCACACCTCCTACATTTGCTATCTACCCAAGGAAAAAATCTCTGGCGTCTACTTGGGGTATGAAAATATTTATATAAACATTTCTAAGCAAAAATCCTAAATCTTCAAGATTTTGTTGCATATTTGCAAGACATGCATATATCCTCCCATTGTTTCTTTGTGAATTGCTTATCCAATCTCTCTTCCCAATCCTTTATAACCTCCTCTGATTTATTCTTATAGTTATCATGCAATATTTTATATGCTGTACTAATTATTCCTTTTTTAATGGCAACTTCTGTTCTAGAGTCTACTAAAAACTCTATCAGTGCTGGTATTTCGTTCAGGATCCCACTATTTATTTCTCTTTGCCTATACTCTGATATCAATCCTTAATATGGAAGGCAATCTCTAACCTGCAGTCCAAACAAATTCTTGGCATCTTCACATTCAATCATCTTTCCCTCCTTAGTTATTTGATCCCAATATCATGGTTACTTTGCCAGTTTTCTCCAATAAATTCCAACCCCCTCTTGTCTGTTGTCAGCATCCCTAATTGCAGTCATCCCTATTAGCAGAATCTCCTTTCTCCATTCCCATGTTGGCTTAGTTCTTAGAATACTTTCTGCTACTTTATGAATATAATATTTTGTATGATTACTGTCATTCTCCTTAAATGCCTGCATCCAAAATCCCAGTTTCTCCTTGTTTCTTGAGCTTCCCCCATTTCAACATCATCCCTTTCCACTTTGAATTTTAGTTTTCTGCTTGTTCAATGTACAGGAGCCTTAACTGTCTAGCTATGAAACATCCTTCACATTGGGTATTCCCAATCTGCTCTGTTCTACTGGAAGAATCAGCTTATCCCACTTGACTCTTGTAGTTTCCCCTCCAAGATAAATTCCTTCAACTCTTTAATAATTGCTATCCACAATGTCTCCTCCGGTTGATAAAAATATGCCTGACCTGTATACAAGACTAAAGGGGCTAAAAACATTTTGACTACTTGTATCTTACTATCCATATAACAAAGCTTCCATTTTCTCAGTTTTTGTATTACCTTTATTTAGTTTCTCGCAACATATCCTTAGCTGCCACACCAGAATCATTTTTAATCCATACTCCTAAATACTTAATTTGATCATGTTCCCATTGTGACAAAAGGAGATAATGCCAGAACAGCTACCAGGAATTTTGTAACTTATATGTCATTTGTGAATATCAACAGGATTTGTATATGATGCTTGTGTTACAATGTATTAGGACTGTAGGTTATGTGTATATCAAACTTGTTTGTACAGATGTGTGTTGAAAAAGGTTTTTGCGAAGTGCTTGAAATGTATCCACAGTGTGCCCTACTGGAATGGAACAGAAATGTACATGCACTATGGGAACCGTTTAAATGTATATTTTAACAGTGAAAACTGGAATACAGGAGGTTAACTTCAGAAAAATAACTGAAATTAAATTACTTTATGGATAGGCCATAAAAAGATGATATCTTTCAGTTTCAGTGCAACAGGAGACAATGTCTGTACTAGGGAGTTTTCTGTATTGCCTTTAAAGTGAAATAATTACTAGTTTTGAAATCTGAAGGAATGCAAATTGTTTTATGACTTCCAGCATCTGCCAAAGATCTGAGGTCTATGTATTTGCACAGGTAGATGCTATAAATACTGTCAGATTCCAGCAGTGGGGGTTTCATCTGGGATAGAGTCAGATGACAAGAAATTATGTCATTCTGCAAGCTATCCCAGCAGTAATATTTGAGATATTAATTTGAGAGGTCTCTTAGTAAGACACAGCATTCTGTATTCTCTCTTTGACCTGACAACAGCCAGAATATCAATTCACCACATCTGCCTTGCTGTGTTTCTAGGGAACAGTATAATTATCTTAGCTAGAGTCAGGAATATAGCAAAGCTTAGTTTAGATATTTTTATTTATTTATTTGAGACTGTCCTGCAATGTTGTTTTAAATATTTTCTGTGATTTTGAACTCCGATGTCACTGTGAATATATATTCAATATTTTCTTGTTCTTTTATTATTTATTATTAAATATATGTAAACATTTCATTGTGCTGATCTTTGCAAGACATATTTATGTTCTGAGAGTACTTGCATATTTAGTGACACTGTGTTGGTCCCTCCTAATTGCCTTGTTCTTGGTCAAACTACCATTTGTAGTAATAGTAACAGTATGATTTGACAACCATTAAGGGCCTTAAAGTAGCCAATAAGGAGTTGGCTGTTGGCAGTGATAACTAAAATGGGGCATAGCTAGTAAACCTGTCCCAGCCTTTCCCAGGTGTGTGTGTGTGTGTGTGTGTGTGTGTGTGTGTGTGTGTGTGTGTGTGTGTGTGTGTGTGTGTGTGTGTGTGTGTGTATGTGTATGTGTGTCTGTGCATAAATCAAGCCTCAAAGAGTGTGTGTGTCAGCTATTTGGGCAGGGACATGAAAAACTGGTTGGACCAAAAGGGTCCTGCAGGTATTGGCTTGGCCACTCAGCTGAGATCTCAGCTCTACAGATGTGCCAGTGGGGAGTCTTATTAGGGATCGGGAGAAACCAGCCCCAGACTAACTGTGGTCTCTTTGCACTATTAAGGAAATTGCACTTGATGCAGAGAGCTGCATCTGGAAATACTGGATTGAGACTCCTTGATTACTGATCCAGTGGTGGGTCATCACGCCCATAAATAAGGATATTGCTGAACCAATTCGTGTGTAGGTACATAATTTACTGCTAATGCCTTTTAGCTTCATTAATTTTGTATCCCAAAAAGATTTTGTCTTAAAATGTTCCACAACACTGTAATGTTTTTTACTGGTTTTGTCAGGTCTAAAATAGTATCATCTGCAAATAGAGCCAGATTTTCTTGACTACCATACCAATTATATCCTTGAATTTTTGAGTCCCTTATTCTCTTTTTCAATGGTTCTAAATATAATGCAAATAACAAAGGGGAAAGAGGACCCCCCTGCCTGGTTCCTCTGCTCAAGCAGAAATTATCAGAAAAGACCCCATCCACTTTAATTTTCACCTCCGATCCCTCATATATCCTCCTAATCAACCTTATAATTTTCTCAGGAAATCCAAATGCTTCCATTGCCCTGCTCATAAAGTTTGCTCTGTCAAATGCTTTTTCTGCATCAAGAGCCACCAACAACAGCATTGTCTTACATTCTGCTTCCCTCTAGGTCATCAATGTTCTGTTAACATAGTCAAATATTTGCCTCCCCTCCACAAAACCAATGATCCATATCTATCAATTTTGGCATTACTTTTGACATTCTATTAGCCATTATAGATATGAATACTTTATAATCATGGTTTAGTACTGAAATGGGCATGCATGAAGCTGGATTAGATGGATCTTTACCCTCTAGTTATTACAGCTACCATTACTTTCTTCCAGGATGTTGGTACTTCTCTTCCTCTTAAATGAGAAGTTATGTACCTACCATAACGTTCCATGTTAGTTGTCTTCTTCTCGCCTTCTTTCTTGCTGGATGGGTTCGGAGCCGACCCTCGGCTCCGACTCGGCCTATACTAAAGCTTGAGAGCTATTTATACCGGCTTGAGGCTACCCTATGTCCCACAATGCTAGGCGCCAACTACCCAGATCTCGTTTGATAGGTGAAACTATAGCAGTTCTACTCTCCAACAAAAGGAGGAGAGGAAACCTCACTCGAAAGTCACCTAGACCTATAGCTACCAGTAGGGATAGCCTAAGGGACAAAACTGAGGCAAGAAGAAGATCCCCAAGGATCCTTAGGTCTGTCCAGGCTAGGGGGATAGGGTGGGAAGAAAGAAGGCGAGAAGAAGACAACTAACATGGAACGTTATGGTAGGTACATAACTTCTCAATGTTAACTTGTCAATCTCGCCTTCATTCTTGCTGGATGGGACCGCGTCCCTAGCACCTTCACCCTGGGTGGCTCATCGGAACAGACTCTTGAGAACGGTGGAACCAAAATTAGCCCGGCTTCGGGAGGCCATGTCTAATTTGTAATGAGAGATAAAGGTATGAGGAGAGGCCCAAGTGGCTGCCGCACAAATGGAATCTATTGGTAATCTAGCCTGAAAAGCTATTGAGGTGGCTAATGCTCTGGTTGAGTGAGCCCTGGGCCTTGACGGTAGCTTTTGGCGTCTGAGCTGATAGATGAAAGTAATCACAGATGCCAGCCATCTAGAAAGGGTTACTTTGGAAACTGGAAGGCTTTTCTTCCCTGCCGCATAAGACAGGAAGAGCTGCTCAGATTTCCTAGCTTGCTTGGTTCTATCCAGATAGTAAGAGAGTTGATGATGAACGTCCAGAAAATGCAGCTTTTGTTCCGCTCTGTTGGAGTAGCTGGGGAAGAAAACTGGAAGATCGATAGTCTGGTTTAGGTTTGCCTCAGAAGAAACCTTGGGTAAAAAGGACGGATTAGTCCTGAGGGACACTCTGTCTTTATGGAAAATTAGATAAGGTGGACGAATGCAAAGGGCCTGAAGTTCTGATACTCTTCTCGCAGATGTTATGGTGACCAGAAAAAGAGTTTTCCAAGATAGCAATTTCAAAGAGCAGGAAGCCGCAGGTTCAAAGGGGGGAAGAATCAAGGAGGTTAGAACCAAATTTAAGTCCAACTGAGGTGGGGGGGTCCCTGATTGAGGGCTTAAGCAAAAAGATACCTTTAAGAAAGGTTTTACAAAGCTTATGGGACATGATACTGGAGTCCGAAAAGCCTGCATGAAAGTTCAAAATAGCCGCTAACTGTACTCTGATGGTGGAGGAAGAAGACCCTGAGTGAAACAATTCAGCTAGGAAGTCTAGGACTGATTGGATAGGGGCAGTAAAAGGATCTATATTTCTAGCTCCTGCCCAGAAGGAAAACGCTTCCACTTGCTGGCATATATCCTCCTGGTGGATGACTTTAGGGAAGCTATAAGTATGTCATGCACAGAATGGGAAATAAGGGGAAGCCTGGCTAGGGTTGGAATTGGAGCAACCAAGCTGTGAGGTTGAGAGATTGGAGGGATTGGTGCAGCTGTCCCGACTGATGGGTCAAGAGATCTGGCACTGGGTCCAGATGCCAGGGCTGCCCCGAGAGGTAAGATGCAGGAACGGAAACCATATCTGACGAGGCCAGTAAGGAGCAATGAGGATCATGGTGGCTCTCACAGCGGTAGCTTTCTGAATCAATTGAGTGATTAATGGAAAGGGGGGAAAGTATACAGAAGTCCCCGGGGCCAATCGTGGACTACAGCGTCTCTGGGGGGGTGGCCGGGAAGAGGGAACAGAGTGAAGAATTCGTGGCACTTGCTGTTTTGAGGTGTTGCAAAAAGGTCGCAGCAAGGTTGACCCCATCTCTGAAAAATTCTCTCCACTACTGCTTGTTTGAGAGACCACTCGTGTGGCATGAGAATGGCTCTGCTCAACCTGTCCGCTATGATGTTGGACTTCCCGGGGATGTGCGTTGCTATCAGAAACCGCTGAGAGGAGATCGCCCACTGCCAAAGTCTGAGAGCCTCTCGACATAAGGGATAGGACTTGGTTCCGCCCTGCTTGTTGATGTACCACACTACGGACATATTGTCCGTCTGAACTGCAATAGTCCCGATAGGAAGAGAGTCCTGAAGGGCTTGCAACGCTAAAAGTACTGCTCTCATCTCCAAGATGTTTATGTGCAGGTGGCACTCGAAAGGTTGCCATGTGCCCTGGACCATCCTGCCCTGAAAATGCTCCCCCCCACCCAATCAGGGAGGCATCCATTGTCACCGTGGCGACCGGGGGAGAAGGAACAAATGGTCTGCCCTGAAGGACTTGAGGGGAGACCATCCACCAAGAAAGGTGTTTCTTGCAAGACAGGGTTATTAAAATGTTGTGTGACATTGGAAGTTGTTGAAATGACCACTGGGAAAAAAGCATCCACTGAAGGATCCGCATATGAAAGCGAGCTAGGGGAAGTAGAGTAATGGCTGCCACCATGAGACTTAATACCTTCATGACAAACCTGGCTTGGACTTTGTTGTTCTGAAGAAGGATGTGAACATGCCTGCGAATATCTAGAACTCTTTGCTCGGTTAGTTTTGCGGAAAGCCGGACTGTGTCCAAGGTGGCGCCTATGAAGGTAATAGACTGACAAGGTGACAAGGCAGACTTTTCGAAATTTATGGAGATACCTAGCCCTTTGCAAGTTTGAATGGTGTAATCTCTGGAGAGGAGAAGTTGACGCCTGGTGGTGGCAGTGAGGAGCCAGTCGTCTAGGTATGGAAACACCTGGAATCCTTGACGCCTCAGATGAGCCGTAACCGCTGCCATGCATTTGGTGAACACTCGGGGGGGCTGTTGTGAGACCAAAGGGCAGGGCTCTGAACTGATAATGACTGGCTCCCAGCTGGAAGCGGAGAAACCTCCTGGAGCGCCTGTGCATCTTGATGTGGTAGTACGCATCCTGAAGGTCTACTGAGCACATCCAATCGTCCTGACCCAGAAAGGGTAGAATGGACTGTAGCGTGACCATCCGAACTCGCTCTTCTTACAGACTTGTTTAGTCTGCTGAGATCCAATATTGGTCTCCAGTCCCCTGTCTTTTTTGGTACCAAAAAGAACTTGGAGTAGATTCCGGATCCTTGTTGGTCTGCTGGGACTGGCTGGATGGCTCTTTGTTAGCAGTTTTGATATTTCTAGTACTGCTTGTTCCCTTAGACTGGGTGGAACGTCTGGAAGGGGTCCTTTTGGCTGAGTTGGGGTGTGGATAAAAGGAATTTTGTAACCCTCGGATATGATCGACTGTACCCATTTGTCTTGGGTGAGTGAAAGCCAGGCTTCTGGGTACAGTGATAACCTTCCCCCGACTGCCTCCGAAGGCGGACAGTCGGGCAGCTTCTCAGGGATGCTGGAAGGGTTTGTCAGAAAGAGACTCTCTGCTACCCTGATTTTGCGGACCTCCTCTGCCCCAAGGGTGGCGTCTGTTATTGCCCCCCCCCTGCCTCTGGAGGGGAACTGACCTCTTGCGTCAGGCGCGACCTCTTGTGGTTTACGGAACCACATCTTCCCACCCTTCTGACCCTTAGGGTATGGTCTAGACGGGGTGGAAAAACGGACTCCCACGGCAGAGAGTCTCTTGCCTTCTTGCTCGCATCGGGTCAAAGTATCCTTCACCTGAGGTCCAAACAAAGCTGAACCGTCAAAGGGGGAGTTAGTGAAGGACGCCTTAAAGGGGTCTGCAAAGTTACAAAGCCGCATCCAGGTGTGACGCCTTAAGGCAACGCCTGTGACTGCAGCCCTACTCGCCCCATCGGCCGCATAGGAAATAAGCCGCATGGAGGAGTTGACAATGGAATTCAGGGTTGCCAGCTGGGAGTTTATTTTGTCTTGAGACCCCGCAGCTGTTGGATCCTGTAAGACCTCACCCACTTCCTTGAGCATGTCTCTTTGAAGGCGGGTGAAGTGGCACAGATAATTCAGCTACCACATGACAAAGGTCGCTGAAGAAAACATCCGCTTGCCGTACCTATCCATAGTCCTAGACTCCTTGTTAGGAGGATGGACAGGTACTGAAGGATCAGCCAGTTCCTTCTTAGTGGCTGCAGCCACCACCATGGCGTCAACCGGGATACCCTTGGCTAAAAACTGTTTGTCCGAAGGGGCTGTTATGAATTTGGAAGGCCTCCATGGGGTGGGTTCCATCATATCAGGGGCCGTCCACGCCTTCCGCGCCACAACTTCCATGAGGGGGTCAAAGGGCGGAGACACCCAGGAGGTGGAAGGGCGAGAGCCAAAAGCCTCTAGGTAAACCGACTCGTCCTCGGAAGGATTAAGGGTAGACCAGTTCCCCCTCTGTTTCAGGATTTCAAGGATGTCTGAAAAGGAGACATCCTCAGAGGGGGACCGTGGGGACCCTTCCGACTCATCCAAGTCGGTATCCAATGTAATGGACTCAGGGGAGTCCACATGCTTCCTCTTACATTTCCTGTTCCAAGGGGGTTCCCCTGAAGGATCAGGGGAAACCTTGGAAGAGGAGGATATTCCCAATGGGGAAACCTGAGTCGTTGGATCTCTATGGTCAGGAATGAGAGGGTGGGTAGAGGCCGCAGCAGGCACTACAGACGGAGGAGCTGAGGGAGCCGACCGTGGAGCAGGCACAGGGGCCAGCACACTCCTCATGACTTTGAAGGCGCCCCTATCAGGCAGGGTAGAAGGTTCCCGCTCCGAAGAGATAATGACCCCTCCCGGCACCGAGAGGGACGGCTCCAAATCCGATGTCGGGGCCGAACTTACCAGTGCCGAAGCTCCGAGAGGGAGAATGGGTTCGGACAAGGGTCTGATGCCACTCGCCCCCTCGGAGCCGACGAGGAAGTCCATGCGCCCGGATCCCTCCAAGGATGGGACCATGGATGAGACCGGAGCAGACGATGGAGCCGACAGGTGAGGTATCGGCTCCGATGTGTCAACGGCCACGGCTCCCACAAGCTCCGGCTCCGAACTCAGAGGTAGAGTCGGAGGAGGAATCGAAGATGGGGTGGGGATAGCCACTGTCTGTTGAGAAGGGCTATGGAGCATTTGGGCTAGTGCCTGAGACTTAAGAAGTCTACTAACCACCCTCTTGAGGTCATGGTCCGAGAGCCTGGAAGACCTGGAGGAATGGGTTCGATGACTCCGCTCCGAGAGTAAGGGAGACCTTGGAGCCGAGTGAACAGATTCCAAGGATGTAGATCTGGACCTTTTATGGCTAGCAGATGGCGCCGACACCACTATCGGCGCCGACTGAGTCCTAGAATCCGGCTCCGGTTCGAGCCAAAGCAGAAGCCTGAATTTGAGGAACGTCGACTCCAGCCGGAGCCGGTGATGAAGACTGTGTCTTGGAAACATCGGCTCCAGCTAGAGCCGATGTAACAGCAGTCAGAGCACCACCAGTCGAAGGCTCTGAGCTCGGAGACGACGGCTTAGATGGCTTCGAAGGCTTCCATGACGATGACTTGGTCGGAGAACCTTCAGGCTTTAACAAGCCCCTCAAAATTAACTTATTTCTGCGTTCCTGCAGGACTCTTGGACTGAACGCATGACAGACCGAAGAAGAGTCCTGCAGGTGCAGAGGGCCCAGGCAATAAACAGAAGAAGTGTGACTGTCTGTCAGCGACATTTTCTGACAGCATGAGTCACACTTCTTAAAGCCTGAGACCCTGGTGTCTTTTGACATCCTAAAAGTACAAAAAATACACACACACACACACACACACACACACACACACACACACACACACACACACACACACACACACACACGCACACACACGCACACACACGCACACACACGCACACACACACACACAGACACCCTTTAAAACAAGCTAAGTCAGTCACACAAAAATTAAACTGACAAGTTATGAAGCAGAATAGGCCCAAAGGCCTAACCTTATAACTAAAGGGGGTTAGGATAAAGATTAAAAGGGACCGGAAGGGGGATTAGCTATGAAGGGAAGCTAATGGGATGGTCGCTAACTAAAAACTAACTAAAAATCTGACTAAAAGATAGAAATTTTAGAATTATAACGTCTAACCTGTAGAGCCGGTAATAAACGCACCTCGCAGCTGTAAGCAGCAAACGAGATCTGGATAGTTAGCGCCTAGCATTGTGGGACATAGGGTAGCCTCGAGCCGGTATAAATAGCTCTCGAGCTTTAGTATAGGCCGAGTCGGGAACCCATCCAGCAAGAATGAAGGCGAGATTGACAACTTAACATACACTGTTAAATAAAACCTTTCTGGTCTTTATAATTTTTTTCGGGTCTGCATCACATAGTCGAAGTCTTATAACTTCGAACATGCAATGTTCGAACCATTATGTCCGAAGTTAAACTTCGACTATGGATAAAAAAACAAAACAATGGAAAACAAAATAAACTGTTTTAAGCAGGGGGCAAACCCCCTTGCACCCTCTATGTGGCGTGCTGTGTCCCCCACACTCCCCGCTACTTAAATATACCAACTCCGAGATCGTACCCCATTGAACAAAATAGAAACCTCTGCTTATGGAGATTTCCATTCAAAAGCTCAAACTTTTACAAATTCGAACTTCTGGTCTCGACCATACGAGGTTTGAACTTGTAAAAGTTCAACTACGTGATAGGAACCCATTTTTTTCTTCCTAGCTTCCAAATTTCCACAGGAATACCATCTATTCCTGGGGACTTTCCTGTAGATTTGTTATACGTCACAATTTTTATCTCATCTCTTCCTATACTAACCATTAGCACTTAAGCCTCATCTACCTCTAACCTTGTCATATTTAATTCTTCCATAAACATTTCCATGTGTATCTTTTCTTGATTTCCATATTTCTCTGGTTTATACAGAGGTTACCCCTTATTTCTGCTTAGCATTCTGCAGTTGATCCTCTTCTTTTTCTGTGAGATTTTTCCCTATTCTGCAATACTTTAACATGTGTCAGTCTCTCTAAATAATTCTGGTTACTTCTTAACCACAGCTCCCTTGCTTTTATTTCCAACCTATTTTTAAACTCCACCTTAATTTTATCCCACTCTCTAGCTATATTTTCAGAAGTTGTTTATATCCTCTCTTATAGCTCCTGAATAATCTCCACTACCCATTCCTTAAATTCCTCTCTTTTCAACAGATAGGTGGGAAAGTGCCAGTGTCTCAATTTTATTTCATTAACCAGTGTTTTTATTTTAGTTATTATTGGAGCATGATCTGAAATAGTTCTTGGGTGAGTATCAAGACCTTCAATTAAATATCACACGTTACTGTGAAATGTAAATTCTGTCTAGTCCAGACCAGTTTTTATATCTTGGAGAATAGTATGTAAATTCACTCTGAACTATTATTACTGAATTCACATCTTCCATGCCAAATATTTTCATATTTTCTTTCAAAAATCTATCCTCCTTTGTTATGCTTTCCCTTCTGGGTCCCCCAGATACACCTTCAGTGCTGCAAATCACATTCCAGTCCTCACCTAGAAGTAATATTCCTTGTTTAAACTGGTTATTTCTCCAAGAATTTTCTTAAGCTCCATTATAGCAGTTTTAGGTGGAAAATAAACCCTTGCCAGTAGCCAGTTAGCACTACAAATCTGCCATTTATATCTTTTTTATTCTTTTTTATCACTAATGGAGCTCCTCTTGCAATTAAGGTGGATTTTGTATTTTGCCTTCTGCAATACTTGGCCCTCCTGTTCTGTGAGTCTTGAATTCTATTTTGACATTATAACATCTATTTGTGGATATTAGCCTCTTGCTCGTGCTTTGGGTATCATGTGGCTGCCATTTTGATTGTTTTCACCATACATTCTACTCTGTGGCTTTTTTGCCTATTAACGGCCATTTATTTTGCAACTACCTTTGGTTTTGTCCACATTTATAAGTCTATCTGGAACATCTTGTATGTATTTGGCTTAAGGCTGACATTGGGCTTATTATAACCGAACGGGATATCGGCGCTGCAGCTGTTTTGGATATATACACGGATTCTTTGAGCTTTTTTCACCATAAAAGGTACTTTTTTCCCCACTATATGGCATTTTTTATATGCCTTTGGTATTGGTGGAGTTAGCACGATTGAATTGAATGTCTTTGTGTTGGTCCATGAGTGCAATATAGAGTTCGGGACACTGGTTGTTTGTGTTTTGGACTACATTTATCGTAATATCACAGACCAGGTTTTTCTGGTGTGTTTAGCTTTTGGTTTCTAACTGTAAATTACAGGCTACGGACAACAAGGTCGTTCTACACTACGTTTTGGGATTTTGACGTTTTTGTAGCTTGGACATTATGTGCTGACTGTATTTCAACATATATATATTTTTTATTTGGTTTCAATTTTTGACATTACATTTTGGCATTCTGGTTTCGTATATGACAATCTATGTGGTTCTTATGCCACTTTGTCATTGGTTAGTCTAGTGACATACAAGTAGGATATTTCATCACCCTATTTGGCTAAATATCTTGTTTGGTATTATATCTGTTATTGTTTTGGATCATAATCACTGTATCAGGATACAATTTATTAGGATACATCCTGGGGTTCTGATATTCACATATTTCATCAGGTATTTTTATATATACCATGTATATTGTGATTTCACTCTGTTTTTTGTATTGACTTTTTTTGTTTTACAATTTGTTTTCGCTAGCATTGTTATTCTGATGTTTGTTTCTACTTTTGGATTATACAATTGGCCTTATCATCCTATATAGGGTACCTTATGTAAGTTTGATACTATCGTACAAGTAATTGTTTGATTGCCATCCATTGGACAGCACTACAATAGCTGTTGGAGACAACAACGTTTGGTTTATTTTTGTCTCATATTTGGATAACAATCTTTTTTCACAGGAATATATTGGGTCCCCCCTTCCTTACATCTAGTTGGATTGATTTCTGCAGTTTTGGCCTCATATGTATCTATTATTTCATACATATTGTTATCATAGGTGTTCCATGCACGGACTACGTCTCAGCCCCATCGCCACCTCTAAATCAGCCCAAGGTTAATAAATACTGTTAACAAAGTATTTAAATGCAATTACTGTTGATGAGCCATTTATAGGGTTCAAACACAGCAGCCACCAACAATAACTATAATATTACCTTCAACCTGGCACTATTTCTCTCCAAAATTGTATTAAGCAGAGCCTAAAATAGTCCAGGCTTTAAAACTCCCACATTAAGAAACAGGACTGCCCCTGTACACTATCACCATGCCAGCCAATAGGGATAATTATCCTACTTATCCCACCACTCATCTTATTTCCCTATCTCTTAACTAGTTATGAACACTTGTCCTTATCAGGCTTCAACTATCCAAGTTATCACACAAGTTCCCCCTCCCCACCACCTTTAGATGAATTCTTCCCCCATCATATAACCCCAAAACAACAAAACTCAATGATCCCTACCTAAAAAAGCAACACCATATAACTACCAAAACAAAACACGGTCTAAAATTATTAACCAAAGTCCTAAAATTAATAGCATACCTAAGGAAAACATCACTATAGATGGAGACATCCATCCCAACCCAGGCCCTACCAGATCAACAGAGCCCACGCAACATCCAATCTCCCTTAGACCGGCTAACTCTCTACTCATCTGTCACTTAAACATAAGAAGTCTGAACAACAAGGTTCACAACTTCCATGCCATGCTTGCAACCTATCTACCTGACATCATGTGTCTAACCGAAACATGGCTTAAACCATCAACCAAAGACAATCAGATAATGTCACCTGGGTTCAACATACTCAGAGCTGACCGCTTAAAAAAAAAAGGAGATGGGATAGCTGTCCTTCATAAAAATACGCTAAACATCCTAACTAACCCCAAACAACCACCGCAGGTTGCTAATGCTGAAATATTAGCTCTAAAAATACAACTAAATAAACTAAAAAGCATAAATCTAATAGTTACCTATATACCCCAGGAACAATGCGAAACTTTAGAAGCCATCTTAAACTGGATAGATAACAACTATCCACAAGAAACAATAGTCCTGGGAGATGTTAACATTGATTGGAACCAATGCTCTGCACAGTCCAATCCTACTTCCTTAAATCTCCATGGTTTCTCTCAGATTATAGCCACTACCACCAGACTAGGTAATAATAAACAAAAAGAAAGCATACTTGACTGGATGCTCGTCAAGGAGCACCCCCAAAAATATACCCCTGGAACTCTCCCCAATGATCTTAGTGATCATATGCTTACTTACATTATGAAAGATAATACACCCAATGCTAGCATGCCAGTCTGTAGAACAGTCAGAAAAAAAAAAAAATTGATCCTCTAAAATTTAACATGGAACTTAAATACTGTAACTGGTCAACATTGAAATCCCTTCCCCTAGATGAGGCAGTCTCACATTTTAATGAAACATTCCTTACCCTACTTGACTCTCATGCTCCCAAAAGGGTATCTAGAATCAAAACTCACATAGCACCCTGGCTAACCACAGAAACCAAAACCAAAACCAAAATAATTAATAGGGACAAAGCATGGAACAAATGGCGTACTACCAAGTTACCACTAGACCGGGTCATCTTCCAGCAAATGAGAAATGAAACTAAAAAGGCCACCACCCAAGATAAGAAAAACTACTTTCACCACCTACAAAACAAAAACCAAAAGAACCCTCAAAAATTCTGGGCAGGATTGAACAAACTTCTCCAACCAGGAAGATCTACCACTCCTACCCCAGAAACTCTATCTGACAAGAACCAAGAAGAAGTAGCTAACAACTTTAATACTTTCTTTACCGAAACAATTCAGCTACTAGCTAACCAGCTACCTACTCCCTCTAACACACCTAACAATATGACATCCAACTCTCCACTATCCTTTAACCTCCAACCCATATCCACTGCCTTCATCCTATTCTGCTTGAAAAAACTAAAGCCAACTACCCTCTCAGCTGATCTTCTACCTGCAGAATACCTGCAAATTGCTGCTGATGTCATAGCATACCCCATTTCAATATTAATTAACAGAACTATTACTGAGTCCACTATCCCAGCAATCTGGAAAATATCTTACGTCATACCTCTTCATAAAGGAGGAACATCCACCGAACTCTCTAACTATAGACCAATTGCCATACTATCACCACTTGCTAAAATTATGGAAAAGTGTGTGCATAACCAACTCATGTCCTTTCTCACCCAAAACAAGCTACTAACTGACTGTCAGCATGGATTTAGACCCCACCATAGCACACCACTGCCCTCCTCTCTCTTTCACCGAGAAAATTAACCATAACCGAATAACAAAAATATCTCCTCAGCCCTCTTTCTAGACATGTCGAAGCTTTCGACATGGTAAACCACCAGTTACTTCTCAAAACCTTAGTAACCTTACATCTAGACACCCAAGTCCTAAACTGGTTTCAGGCCTACCTCGTAGGCAGAAAACAGGCAGTTATGGCAGAACAAACTCTCCTGCCTATTACCAACAGTATAGGGCGCACTCAAGGGTCCATCTTAGGACCTCTTCTGTTCTCAATATTCATAAATGATCTCCATTCAGTTATCCCTCCCGAAGCCACCTGCATCCAATATGCAGATGACTCAACTCTCATCTGTTCTAATCCTATCCTTGACAACCTTCTAATAACTACCCAACACTGCTTTACCAAAGTTGAAAATTGGCTAACTGACCATCAACTCATCTTAAACCCAAAAATCCCAACTTCTTCTTTTCCACCCAACCAACCCAACACCTTTCACACACTTTACCATTCAATCCAACAATGGTACCATTATTTCTCCTACTACCAGTGCCAAACTATTAGGAGTAATCATCGACAATAAACTACGATTTGACACCCACATTATCCAAACTATTAAAATGGTTAACAAAAAACTAGGGTCTTTATATAGGTTAAAAACCTTCCTAACTCCAGCCGCTAGACTAGCTACTGCCCGCCGCACCTCTTATCCACCCTACTTCGCCTCCTCAATCCTTACGAACCTCAACAAATCTGACCTCAATCGCCTCCACTTCTTATAACAACATTGCTAGATTCATCACTGCCCTACCCTATAGAACACACCACTGCATTAACCTGAAAAAACTTGACTGGCCAGAATTCCCTAATCTTCTACTTGAATACCAACTTATAGAAGCCTTTAAAATCCTGAAACATCCAGATAACACCCCTGCACTAAAGAACATCCTAACCCCTTACTCCAACCTAAGTTCTCTTCGCTCATCTAACAAACTCTTAATACAAACTTGCAAGTCCCATAACCTGGGCGTGATTCACTGTACTCCAATATTATTGGCAAGGTATGGAATTCTCTTCCAAATAAGCTAACGTCCTTACCATCACTAGCTCTATTCAAAAAAGAATTAAAATCCACTATAAATCACATTGGCTCTGCCCATGCACAAACCCTGACTAACTTTCCTATGAGCAATTCTTACAAGTAGGCAATTTTGTATTATTCAACTAAGTGTGAATTAACCAAAATGTAATGAAATGTAATCAATTGTACCTTCTATTGTAATTATCTTCTCTCTCTTAATACAATGTAATATGTCTTTATGTCTTTTGTAACAATATATCACTGTTTAACCCTGTTGGAGCTTTTCTCCCCGGGACTCCGCTGAAAATGGACATGTATCCAGTCGGACTATCCCGGTCAACAAATGTAAAATAAAATAAATAAATAATAAATAATTAATATAAGTACTCCTCTTTTCCTTTGTGTCAGATATTCTGCTGAATAACCATCCTGAAAACCTTTACTTATCAAATTTACATGTTCAGTTCTTTCTAAGTGTGTCTCCTGTAACTTATTTGCACTCTACATTTTTAATATAGTTCAGTACTCTTTCTTTCTTTTTTATCTGAGACCATTGACATTTAAAGAAATTACAAAAACCATCATTGCATTAAAAAGTTACTATTCCCACCTTTTATGTACAAGACCTTTTTTGATAAATGTCTAGTTCCAGCTTTTGTGTTACATGAATACACTGTTTGCAGGTTGAACTTTTATATAGTTGTTTTTTGTCATATCAGTTTGAGCACATGTCACATCTTACAAAACTTTTTGTTTTACTGAAAGCCCTCAAACAAAAAAAAGAAAAACACACACCCAATACCCCCTAAAACCTATTAATATTAACAGACAAAATATGTACATCTTCAAATATTGAAGTTTTACCCTCTTAATAGGAACAAAATTCCCAAACTGACAGCAACACTCACAGATGTGAGTTAACCTAAAAAAAAAGGTTGTGTACGCTAAAGCGCATGGTGCAGCCTGTGCTTCTACTAACTGCTCACTGGTTTTGTCTTAGCTTTCTAGTTCTCCCAGCTGGGAAAACCCCTGAATGCTTTCAGAAAACATTATGTCCTTGCCAATTTCTCCTTTCTTTTTCTTTTCTCAGCCAACCACTCTCCACCAGACTATAGCCAGTTTATCTTTATCAGATTGCTTCTATAGACACATGAGAACCAGCCAGCCAGTTCCTCTTTATCAGACTGTTTCCATGGAAACATGAAGAATATCTGCAGAATCACTACTAAGCAAACATGTATTTGCTAGAAAAAGCCTCATAATATTCAATATTCTTTTTCACTCACTTGCTCTCTCTTACAACTTGTTACCAAATCAATCTAAGGTCCTTAATCCAGTCATTCCCCTATGCAAAAATGAGATAAAGCACTTTAATTTTTCTCTTGTCATGCTTTTTTAAACACGCTTTTTCTTTTACATTGCCGTGCCTACATTTCTTAAAACTGAAGTAGAAGAAACAGAGAAGGGAGAAAGAAAAGAAAAAAAAAAGAACAGCAGCATCTGTTTACAATCCCTATTACACTTAAAACTAACTGAGAAAACTTTACTTTATAGCATGTAAAGAAAACCACAACCACAAAAATAGTACTACTAAAAAAAATCTTTACTTACAGTTAACTTGCTCCCTCCTCTCCCCCTCCCCAAAGCACTTTTCTGAACATTAATGACATGAAGTAGGGCATATGCTTTGATGTCCCGCACAAGTCCAATAAATTCCAAAAAAGTCCAATATTTCCAGATTTTCTGTCATATTTCAAAAATATAATTACTGCACTGTAAATCCACATTAATGTACTGGTTTTATTCCTGTTCATCTCCATCTCCCAAATCCCATATCTGCTTAATTTCCAACATACTCTTGATTATTCTAGTCAACTCCTGTGCTCCCTCTTCCTTCTCTCCAACATTTTCCGTTGAAACACTGGATGGGGTTTCACAGGTACAGTCTTTCTCTATGGTCTTGTTTACCAGAAGAACAAGAAGCAGAATATCATGCTGTTTCACAGCTTACTTTTTGTTGGACAAACATTTGTATTTCCTCCTTAGCATGCCCTTTCAGCTAAACTCCTGCTGTGGAATACTAGTCCAGTTGCTTATTTGTGCTTTCATAAATTTAATGCAGTCTGTTCCTTCCAGTTTCTCTGGTATAACTGAAAATCTCAAGCTTTCCCTGTGTACTATGTCCTCTAATTCTATTATTTTTTGAAACATCTCTTCCTGAGCAGTCTCATATTCAGCCAGCCTTTTCTTCAATTTGACCTCTGAGTTTTGCAGCTTTATCACCTCAGCTGAATATCTGTTTACAGTTTCTTCCATTTTTTCAAAACTTTTGTTGTTTGTGTTGACATACTCCATCAATGTTTCATTTATTTTAAAGATGTCTGTGTGCAGTTGTCTTATATCTTCCTCTAGATTAGTGGAATGCATGCCTGGAGATTGCATTGCTTTTTGCTGAACAGCTGCAGAACTTTCCAGTCAGTGTTTCTTTTCACTTTCTGTAGCTGATTTTTTTCCAGGTCCTCTGTATTCTTTTTGTCTGGCATCCAAGCAGTGCACTTACTAACCAGTTACTGAAATTTAACAATAAACACAAGTCTACTGGCCTTCTCTGCTGAGTTTTTGTTTTCACACTGGGACAGCTAGATTCAATGTGCAGCCATCTTGGAAGTCCCTGAAGACCCATTCTTAAAGAAAGGCTCTTGGGTCTAGACATTTACGGGGATCTTGGTGGGATGAATGCCCCTGTGCTTGGATTTTGGGATCCTCTGGTCAACATGGGAGATCTAAACTTGGTGACAGGAGTCCTAACTTCCACCTTTTAGCAGTGAACATCTGCTTTAACCAAAATTGTAGAGTGACCATCCTTCCCTTCAGAGACTATAAAATCGTATTTATCAATGGACTTCTGTAGAGTGATGTTGAGGCCAAGTTCCATGTGAAGGCCTAGAGTTAACTGGGATATGCCTTGGTATGCAGGCATGGCAGACTCTAAAAGGAATTCAGCATAGGTCTGGGATAACAGAGCTGTGTGGGTAAGAATTATAAAACTGCCTCATTGGATCCTACACTCTCAAGTCAAGCAGGATGCTGGCTACATCTGTCACATCTAAATCCCTGACCACCTTCTCCATTCACTACTTCAGAAGCTGTCTGAGGTTAGGGAAGAACTAGAAGACACCATGGTGATACAGGGTAAAGCTTCAAGCCCCTGTCTAAACTATTTTGAAGGGAATGCTCCCTTAAGTATTTTAAATGCAAAGCCCTAGCAAGCACTGCAGATTGTAATGTTGTGTTCGATTACTAGGCAGAATACACAACAGCTGTCAAAAACTTTATAAGGAATTTGCCTTCCACACAACCATCTGTCTTTCTTCTTGGGAGCAAACATAGCCCTTATGCATACTTGGTCATTTTGCCTCTCCTACACACACAATACAATTCAATATATTACAATACCACCACATTAATAAGGCAACATGAAAATTACACCAATAGTACACATCTGTATTGCACTCTAGAGCAGGTCAAATGACTCTGGATTACAGATGCTACATCAGTGATTCACGTGATATGGAGTGTAGCAAAAACAGCTAAAGATGTACAGGTAGAAGAAACCAGCTTTATTTAGGAGGCATAATGATGTCCCCAAGTGGTGGACATCCACCTGGCTTGGGGAGGTGTAAGTATGCTAAGCTCTGGAAGTTAGTTATGACATATGGCTTTTTTGCAACAGAAATACCAGACCTCAGTGCTAGTACATCAGTAATCTGTGTGAAGAATATTGGGGAAAGCATACTTAAGAAGGATTATGACACCTAAGTCAGTGGTGGGCCTGGCCACTGTGGAAAGCAGATGGTAGATGTTGTAGAAGGCTTTGTTCTGGGAATAACCATATTTTTAGCTTTTATCAGCCTAATATACCCTTCCAAAACCCTACTGATGCTGCTGTTCCACCTGAATTTAACACTCCACATCATCTCATAGGGGCATCAGCTCTCTAGAGGGAGTATCTTTCAGTAACTCAACTTATTTCTAGATGATGATGGGAAGGGGGGGGTAAAAGCTGGATGCTAGCACACTAGGACTTTTTTCTTCATGACTTAAATATCTCCCTGAATAGCCATGTGGACAGGCAAATGTATACAACATCTTGTAGCAGGAATCATTTTCCCACTCCCCCAAACTTGATAACTCAGTCCTTCTTTCACAGTTGTCCCTTCAGGTGCTGGGTCCTCTGAGTAAACCTAAGTCATGGTTCTAGTTAGGGCAGCAACCTCTATGTCAATTGACCCAGCATAAAGGAGGATATTTTATTTTGAAGATCAGCATGTTCACAGAGAATGTGAGATGAGTCCAGTTAAGGCAGTAAGTAATTTCAAGTGCGTCAGAAGAAAGATATAGGCTACTTTCCATTATCAGGAAGAGACCCTAAGTATGACAGGAATACCAAACAGCTCTGCACTGTACTAGACAAAAGTTTACTTTGACCAGTTGTTTGTGGGCTCAACAGTCTTGGTTGACTGTGGCACAGAACACGACTAGTGAGTGGGTGGACCTAAACTGGTCACATGCATCTTGTATTGGCATTAGATTTCTGTTCTTAGTTGAGGGCTACTTTGGAAGCCTCTTTAATTCTCTGAATTGAGGCTGCCCTCTCCCACGCTTGCTGCAAGTTGCACACTGCCCAGGGCTATGATGGGCTAGTATTTAATACTGTATTAGCAGGAGCTGGACTATTCTTTAAAATGGATCACAATTCGTTACAAGACTGCTGCATGTGTTATTACAATACAGTTCATTACGGAATTGTCAGATTACAGAGCTCTGTACAAAAAAAAAAAAATCAGGTGAAGTGCCTCCCCATATATGTATGCAAGGACTGCAATTTCTGGAAAAACACCATTTAAATTAAGTGCTTCTGAAGTTATTACATTATGAATGCCTGAACATGTTTAAATTGCACTTGATCAACTTTTCAGCCCAAAGCAAGAAGGAATCCCAATTCCAAAGGAAGAAAAGATTTGATCTCAAAATTTAAGAAGGACTTTGGAAGTTTGCAACAGCAGAGACTACAGCACTAACATGATCTGCTAAAGTAAAAAGAATATGAAGACAGACATGGAATGCAACAGCAAAGCATTTGATACATCAAAGGTGCTAACAAAACAGGCAAGCGGATGACTTTGGATGACAGCGCCAGGCAAATTAAGCTGATAAAGTAAAACATGCATAGCAGGACTCGTGCCACAAACCGTACATGGTGCAACATGACAAAGACACTTACCTCAGACTTCTCTAGTTTATTTTGTGCATCAACCTGAGTAACAATTTCATTCATATTTGTCTCTAGCACCATACCTCCCATCACCATCTCTGACAAAATATTATGGACCTGCAGTCAAAGAAGAAAAAAATCAAAATGACAAAATATTGCTGTTTTCAGGACTGATGTCCACAACTGCAGATGTGCTCAAACTTATTCACTTATTATTCAGAACTGATAAAAACACATACCTCTTTTACATGCATATACCTTTCTACATAATCTGTGTGATGATACAGGCAACCAAAGTCCAGTTCAGTTGCTGTGCCTGTTCTCTGAGACATTGTGTAGATTATCAGTAAAGCAGCTCTTTCATGGGCACTCACCTGAAAAGTCATTGAATACATTAAATACCTTCCTGACTGATATGAGTGAGGATCAATGACCATATGAGGAATTATTTAACTGCAGAGTTTTGAACCAGGGATGTCTTTCCGTACAAAGGCAAGTTGACAACATAGAAGTACAGCATTAGCAACAGCTAACATATGTGATTATCTTCAGGTAAATTACACCGCACTAACAAAATAGTGGAGAAGCATTTCATGAGTGTTTGATATAACAAAACTGGAAAAACCTTAATTCTCTCTTCAGCCTGATCACAGCATTATGTTATTTAGGAATTATTTGGCAGGTTATTTCATCTAACTCTGTAATTGCAAAGTAGCACAAGCTTCAATAGACAAGATCAGTAGTAGTATTAGTTACTTTTAACTTTTTATGCATACAGCATAGTGGGCCTCTGCATGTATGTTATCATATGTAAACCTGCCACATGTATCCATTCTCATAAACATGGACAACATCTGCCTACCTGCCAACTACCTGTCACCAAGTTTTAGCACCTTACCAAAGACTGGCAATCTTTAAGGCTGACCCTAGTGCACTCATTCATGGCAGGGATTAAAACATTCTCAAAAGTGAGGAGATCTGACTCACTTTGTAACGGTAGGTTTTATCAGGCAGACATGCTTGGCCCTTGCACATATCATTCAGGCAAAGTCTCATCACTCAGCAGTCTGAGTAGGTTTACTAACGGATCTACTTTCATTTATCGAATTTACACTTACCCTTATTTTAAAAACACGAGACAACTTCACAGAAACCTTACTAACTGCGAATCAATGGATAACTGGTATTTTCTCTAAGGGAAGCAAACCACTTGGTCATCAAGGTGACCTTTGTCCTTTTCCCCAGTGTAGAGGGATCTCAGAGTTGGTATATTTAGTTGGGGGGGGTTGTGTGGGGGTGAAGCCCCCCACTTTAATGGGTTTAATTTGTGTCAGTTTTTTTTTCTCCCTGGTGGCCCAGTGGTTCATTTTTCTTATTGAGTTGATTCGCAATAGTAAGGTTTCGGTGAAGTAGTTTCCAGTTTTACTGGTTCGGGTAAGTGTATATTCGATTAATGAAAGCAGACCCTTGCCAACATATTCGATAATCTGACAGGATTAACTCTGCATTAAACTAAGCCTGTGAGGAATGGCCTCCTAAACTGCCTGACTACATTCCAAAGGATGATGATGCAGTTTACAGTTCTCATGAGACAGTGTATGATTGTAGGATTTCCAAGAACTAAAATGTTTTACAGACAATGGGCAAAAGTATCATTTTGCTTGAAGATGGCAACTGCTTTTAATCAAGTCTGTCTCTAACACTAAAAACGCACTTTGACTTTTTATTGGTAATATACTGATATACATGTAAAGATACATGTTTCACTGTTTTGCAGCCTGAAAGACTATATTTAGTACTTCTACCCTGATGTGCATTTTACTACACAGTTCACTCCTTACTACATGCCAACCTGTCTGCTACACATGTATTACAACTTTTTCATTGCATACACTTGCTGCGTGTTACTGCAATACATCACCTGCATTTTGTTCAAATATTAACTGTATAGACATTTGCATTGCTTACATATCGTTGGCTTCTGAGCTGCCTTATGGCTGAAAAAGTTTTTTGGACTAGCCTACTTATAGGTTCATAGGTTGGTACTAGGCTATCAGCCCTAGGGCCTATACAAGCCTAGCCATAACAATTCCCTGGCTATTTCTTCCCACATTATTTACTTTCCTGGACCCCTGTCTAGCAGGGCGACTGACGTGATCCCTGGGGTGAATTTCCTTTCTCCCATCCAATCGTCAAGGTTCCTCTTGAAGAGGTCCAAAGAGGCACTCTGCTTGACATGTATGGGCAATCTATTCCAGAGTCTGGGGAGTCTCTGGGTCAGGAACCTATCCCTCCAGCATGTTTTGTTTATTGTGATGACAAGGTTTAGATCCCTGGAGTGTAGCTCTGAGGGATTGGGATTTCTTTAAGTGTAACATGTCCAACAGCTCTGGGTTTGACATGGCCTTGCATGTTAAGCAGAGATCGCCTCTGAGTAGACGATATGACAGAGTATAGCTGGAGTTTTTTAAGGCAGTCAGCGTAGGGCATCTGCTTTAGGCCTGTGATTCTTTTAGTGAGGTATTTCTGAGGCCTTTCCAGTTGTTGCAGATGTCTTAAGAGGTACATACCAAATGGGGCGTTGTATTCTATAATGGGTCTAATGAGGGATGAGTACAGTGGGACAATGACCTCCTTTTTTCTGGATGAAAAGCCCTTGTGATGAGGTGTGCCACATAGAAGGATTTCCTGACTGTTGTGTCGATGTGGTTATCGAAGGTGAGACCACTGTCCACCTGCGTCCCTAAGTCTCTTATCACACTTTCTGTGTTTAGTGTACTGCCACCTAGATGGTAATTCATGGATACATGTTTTTTCCCAAAGGGGATAACAATACATTGCTTGGCATTGAGCTTGAGCCCATGGTTCTGGCACCAAGCATCTGTTTCTGTAAGGCCCTTTTGTAGAGTATCCACATCATTTGGGGATTCAATAATGGCTCCCAGTTTGCAGTCATCTGCAAACTTTGTTAGCCAGAGTCCCTTAATGTTGACCTGTACTTCAGAGAAGTAGATGCCAAACAAGAGCGGCCCCAGGACTGAACCCTGAGGTACTCCACTTGTCTGGAGCTGGATTTGGAGTCGGCTACTTTTACAGTGTGGGTTCTATCAGTAAGCCATTTAGCAACCCATTGGGTGACATACGGATTAATGCCCAACTTAGTAAGTTTATCAGATGTTTAGCAGATTAACACACATACACTCACTCAGAATGGGATTTTATACTCTAAACAATACCAAAAGGGTCATGACTATGACATTTCTAATTTGCGTTGCCCGCTCCTAGCCAGTAAAAATATGTAAGCCTGCCATCTCTCCCATTAAATCAGTGATTAATAAAACTCTTTCTGCAATGACAATACCAGAAGAAACTGTTCTATAAACCATGTGTATGAGCAGCACAGCAAAAAATATGTTACATGACTTAGCCATCAGTCAACTGCTGACGAGCAGAGTTAGATAATATTACTGCAGTAATGGTCTTCAGGACAAAAAACACGCACTTATAGTAGGTACCACACAGGTACATCTGGAAGTACCTGCAATCACTAAATGAAGGCAAGCTTTTTTTTTTTATTGCAGTTTTTTTTCTTTAATAGTCACCCATGCCTGCCAGCCATCAGTCTCCTGTACCTTATGAGGCCCATTTGTTCCCTGTAGGGTGAAAGTCGTCTCCAGTCAATCTGTCCCACTGGGCAAGAGCCAATCACAAGACCATCGTCCAGGCATCTACGAGGGCTTTTTTTTTCCTTACTGTGCCCCACCCATATTTCTCTATCTCCAGCATCTCTGCAGCTCTCCAGGGAAAGTATGCAATGGCTTTATGGCGTAACTGTCCATGCCTGCCACCACATGCAACTCAAAGACCTGTCCACTCCTCCCCTTAAAAAGAGCATTCCAGAGTAAACCGGGTCTCCACTAGTAGTTCATATATGAAGGCATGGCTGGGTAAGCTCCTTACCCTTCACCTCCTATGTAGATGAGTGAACAAATACAAGCCGCTAACACCTCACCCCAACCCCTCCTCTAACATGGCTTCTTCAGTACCTAAACTGCTAATCAAACTCAGGTTGTCTGGGTCACGGTCAGGGTTTCATCCCTCTGCACCATGGAGCCAAGTGCTTTTTCCAGATAATTTAGTGATACATGTGATGTCTTATGCTGGGTCCTAAGCAAACTGTTTTTGCCTATGCTGGGTCCTAATCAAACTGTTTGTCTGTGCCACCACTGAGCTCTGTCAAGTAAAGTGTCCATGTCACAGGAACGGTTAGCCTGTAAGGAAAGAATAAAAATGTGACTGACCAGCTCTTGTTATTCTGGAAGGATGGGAATTGCAACTATATGCATCACCTCTTCTAGAGACCAGTGGTCAAAGAAGAGCAAAGAGCATTACCAAATTAAAAAAAGAGGGAACATAACATGCATCCTGTGCACACTGTAAAGGACATGTGTAACCATACAGCTGATATCACTACATGTTCAATTTTCCAGTTATATAGATGCTGTTTGGATGCATAACCACCTTAACCCTTGTATGCAGCAAGACAAAAAACTGCCCTTCTGAAAAACTGGCAGCAATCCAATTAAAAAGGGCCACATGTAGAATCAGCCAATAAGGAGTGATCATTGACGGGGCAGATGGTCCAGGGGTACCTGAATCTCTACAGACGTCATCTGGAGAACTGAAAAGAGGAGAAGGAATTAAAAAACTCAAATATCTTGTGTACCTCCTAGTTTTACACAAAATATGGGCAGGTACCTGTAGAAAAGAATAGGTGTGTAAAATCTTACCACAACCATAGATGTCTCTCTTCCATGTTGCAGTACTCATTACATGAGGGATTCCCTGCCACAAATGATCCCAACATCCAGCCAGTATACAAAAGCCTTTTTCCATTGCTAGGTACATGGGATGTTGCATGTAGAACCATGGCAGGCATCAGCCATAAAAGTGATGTCCACACATACTATCTTCAGAACTGAATGTCCCAGGAAGAACATCAGCCTAAGATATTAAGGAGGAAACACACATCCAAATAAAGAACAAGAACTGGGGGGAGGGACAGAATACTGCAACATGGAAGAGAAGAACATCTATGGTTATGGTAAGATTTTACACAACTATTGTATGCCTTTTATTCCTATGTAGCAATATTCATTACATGAGGGAGAGTACCACAGCTCACGAAGGGAAAAATAAAGAGGAAGGCGCCTAGGTGGTCTCTCCAAAGACATGGAGAATGGCTGTAGCAAATCCTGCTCTGGACCTGGAAATGCCATCCAACCTGTATGTTTAATGAAAGTATGCACAGAAGTCCAAGTAGCTACTTCTAAAATGGAGGAGGCATCCAAACCTTTGAAAAAAGCACCAGAGGAAGCTACAGCCTTAGCAGAGTGAGCCTTAACAAGAGAAGAAAGACTCTTACCATATAAACATAACAAAAGGAAATTGCTTTAGAAATCCAAGTAGAAATTGTCTGCTTGGAAGCAGGCTTTTCCAGAGCCATGGGATGAAAAAGAGACAACAAGCTGAACAGATTTCCTGACAGCTTTAGTTTTATACAAATAAAATCAAAGTTGTCTCTGCACATCCAAGGTGTGTTAAGATTCTCTCACTGGAAGACTGTGGAGAGGGGGAAAAGGTAGGCAAGTTAATGGACTGATTAAGCCACAACTGATTCACAACCTTGGGCATAAAAGAAGGGTTGGTATACAAAGAAACCCTGTCCTTATGGAAAACCAGGAAAGCTGGAAAAGCCATCAAGGCTTGTAGTTCAGACACCCTTCTAGCTGAAGTAATAGCAAGTAGGACAGTCTTCCAGGTACAATATTGCAGGGTAGCTGTTGCTGCACACTCAAAGGGAGCCACAGTGAGCTTTTCCAAAACAAAATTAAGATCCCAGGGAGGCGGAACAAGTTTCCTGGGAAGTCTAATGTGAAGGACACCTTTAAGGAAAAGTTTACCCTCCAATCTGGAGACCAAAGGGGAAGACAGAGGCAGACATGCAGAAATAGCTGAAAGGTGAGCTTTCACAGAAGAATAAGCCAACCCAGCCTTCAAAAGTTCACACAAGTAACTTTGAACTACAGGAATGTCCACATTTAGTGGGTCTAGGTTACAGAAGAAACACCAGATGGAAAACGTCTTCCATTTGGATAAGAAGGATTTCCTAGGATTGGGTTTTCTGGCCTCCTACAGCGCCCTAAGCAAGTCCTCAGAGAAAAAGTGTCAAAAAGGAATCAGAATTTTGTCTCCCACAGTAAGCTGCAGAGTTGAAAAATGAGGGGAATGGGTGATCCCTTGTCTTGTGTGAGGAGACCCACCCTGTGAGATAAATGCAATTTGTAACATGTTACAGGCCACCCTCTCAAACTCAGGAACCTCACATGGCCTTCCTGAAAACAATGGAGGGGATAAATGTATCTCCAAACACCATCATACTAGGTGATTTCAACTACCCTAATGTAGACTGGGAACACTACTCAAGCCCAAACACTCTAGCCCAAAGGTTCCTGGAGTTCATAAACTCAAATGCTATGGAACAACTAGTCCCCATCCCCACAAGAGGAGAAAACATACTTGATCTCATCATCACGAACATGGGATCACAATGTTCAACACCGGAAGTATACCCCTCACTGGTGAGATCAGATCATAAACTAATCTCGCTGGAGGTCCTCATCCCGCCCACCTGAAATAAAAAGACCACAGTGAAAAACTTCTCAAAAGCCGACTTCACACTTCTAAAAACTAGTGTGGTCTCCTTTAAGGCCCCTGAGCCAGTGGTAAACATTACTCAAACCGCTGAATCACTTACAAATGCCTTCTACCAGCACCTACAGGACTGCATGGATCAGGCAATCCCAAACAAAACTAAGACTCTTTGTACCAAAGGCAAGCGCCCAGTCTGGTGGACCCCAGCCATAAACATGCTCTACAACAAAAGGAGGAAGCTACTACAAGATAGAGCAAAATCCTTGAAAGGTAAGACACCTTTGATCATTATAAGTAAAAAACTAAGAGCTCTCATAAAATCATCCAAGGCAAATTTTGAGAGAAAAATCACCAAGGACTCAAAAGACAATCATAAGGCCTTCTTTAGCTATATTAGAAACCTAGGAGGAAACTCCCAGATATGCTCAGAATTAGTTCAAAATGATGTGAAGATTACTGAACCTACACACATTGCCAACATACTGGCTGACAGGTTCAGTGCAAACTCCCCCCCAAAAGGAGAGATATCTATACCAGAGGATTGTAGCCCCCCAAACATCTCAAACGCCCAGGTGAGAACTGCTCTCTCCAAAGCAAAACACAGCATCCATGGGACCGGATGGTGTCCCCGCTGTGTGCTCCATAACTCAATGAGGAATTAAACCCGCAGTTAGGACAGCTGTTTAATCTTAGCCTCACCTCAGGATACGCACTCAAGGAGTGGCGACGCACTGTGGTCCCACTTCACAAGGGCGGTGCCTCCACCGACCCTGGAAATTACCATCCCATTAGCTTGACAAGCCTTATCTGCAAAGCCATGGAGAGGATCATAATGGAACTCATAAATAAAGACATAGGAACTTGCAGACTTTGGATCCAACCCAGTTTGGCTTTGTCAAAGGCAGATCATGCCTTTAAACTTGGTTGACTTTTTCAACAGTCACCAAGGCCATTGATGAGGGAAAGGCAGTCCATACAGCCTACCTTGACCTGGCAAAGGCCTTTGACACAATACCCCACTCAGGTATCATCGAAAAACTCATCAGCTTGAATGTAAACCCATACATCACAAGATGGGTTGCAAACTGGCTAAGTGACAGAACCCACAGGGTCAGAGTTGCTGGAGCCATGTCAGACTCAAAGCCTGTCACAAGTGGTGTCCCACAGGGCTCAGTCCTGGGTCCACTCTTGTTCGGCATCTACTTTTCTGAAGTACAAGCAAACACAGGAGGGTTATGGCTGACAAAGTTTGCAGATGACTGCAAACTGGGCCATAGTCGAAAACACATCTGACACAGATATCCTTCAGAAGGGCCTCACAGAAACGGATAACTGGTGCCAGAGCCATGGCCTAAAGTTAAATGCCAAGAAATGCATAGTCATACCCTTCGGGAAAAACAAGGTTACCCCTAGCTACCATATAGGTGGCAATCCACTGAGCACAGAAGAAGTCATCAGGGATCTGGGGACCCAGGTTGACAGTAGCCTCGTTTGACACTCATGTTGCTAAAGTTGTTAGGAAAACCTTCTACATTGCCCACCTGATCATGAAGGGATTCGCATCTAGATCAAGGGAGGTCATCGTCCCCGTGTACTCATCACTCATTAGACCTATGATTGAGTACAATGCCCCATTCGGAATGTATCTGACCCGACACCTGCAGCAGCTGGAAAGGCCCCAAAAGTTCCTCACCAAAAGGATAAAGGGCCTCAAAAATATGTCTTATGCTGCCCGACTGAAAGAACTCCAGCTCTATTCAGTCTCATACCGCTTGCTCAGAGGTGACCTGTGCCTGACATATAAGGCCATGTCAAACCTTGATTTGATGAATATGCTTCACCTCAAGAAGTCTAGATCCCTCAGAACCACAAGGGCGGGAGACTTAAACCTTGACACGGTTATTAATAGAACGTGCTGGAGGGACAGATTCATCACCCAGAGACTCCCTATGCTGTGGAACAAAATCCCGGTACATGTGAGGCAGAGCACCTCGCTGGCCTTGTTCAAGAGGAATCTTGACCAATGGATGGGGGATCGCAGATATACCCCAGGGATTACTTCAGTGTCACTGCTTGACAGAGGCACAGCAAAATAATGAGCATAGTTTTATTCAAACTAAAGGGGTGGCGAAAGCCAAATAACTATGGGCTAGGCTTATAAATGCCCTTGGGCAGATAGCCTAGTATGAACCTATGAACCTATGAACTTGTGATGACTGCCCTTGGCTAAATGCAGAAGAAGAGTGTATTCACTGTTGCAGTCATTACTCTTGGGTTATCCTGCTGGCAGGCTACCCGCAGTCGGCCTGAATTCCAAAGTCCTGGTCCGGCATCGGTTGCTGTTGCCTCTTCCCTGACGTCAGTGCGCCAGGGGTATAAAAGATGCATCTGACGCCATTTTCTTCAGTTTTTCTTGCCCCAGATGTCAGGTGCCCCCAAAAAGGTAGGCTAAATATATTATGCCAATAAACATACATGCACAAAAGTAACATTTCCTTCACCTACAAGCAAATACACCACATAGGTTGTATAGAATAGAGAAAATACAGATAAACCCCAGCAAAAGAAAGGGGGACGGAGGGAGGGTAACCTGGACTGCAACAGTGAATACACTCGAACATCTACATTTATGGTAGGTACACAACTGTACTATGTTCATCGTGTTTCACTGTTGCAGTCATTACTCTTGGGTTGAATCCCAAAGCTGAGGATGGGTGGCTGAGCTAAATAGGATTAGGAGTGGCTATGAAGCCCTGCAGAACTGCAGTGGCAAAGCCTGCTCTGGATTTAGAGTAAAGAGGTAAGTGGTAGTGCTTTGTAAAAGTGTGCACTGAACTCCAAGTTGCAGCCTCTAAAATGTCTTTGGTTGGTACTCCTCTGAGAAAGGCTGCTGAAGTGGCTGCTGCTCTGGTAGAATGAGGCCTAATGCCCTTAGGCACTGATTTGCCATGCTGTGAATAGCAGAAATGAATGCAATGACCTACCCATTTAGAAATAGTCTGTTTTGAGATAGCCTTTCCTTGTGATCCTGCAGCATATGCCACTAAAAGTTGCTCAGTCTTTCTGAAAGCTTTAGTTCTGTCCAAGTAGAAGCGTAGCTGTTTGTGTATGTCCAAATAATGCAGAATTTTCTCACCCTTGTTCTGTGGGTTTGGATAAAAACTAGGCAAGTAAATGGTTTGGTTAAGGGCCACACTGGACACCACCTTAGGCATAAATATAGGGTTTGTCCTCAGAGAAACCCTGTCTGGATGAAAAATGATAAAAAGTTCCACAGCCATGAGTGCTTGTAACTCCGAGACTCATCTTGCAGAGGTTATTGCTAGGAGCAGGGCTGTTTTCCAGGATAAGAATTTTATATCAGCTGTTGAGGCTGGCTCAAAAGGACGCAATGTGAGTTTTTCCAAGACATAATTGATGTCCCATGCCAGTATTGGTGCTCTCCTTGAAGGCCTGATGTTTTTGGCCCCTCTGAGGTACTGCCTTATCAAAGGATGAGAAAAGATAGGTGGTTCCGTATTGTAATGGGCTGAAATGACAGAGGCATGAATCTTAATTGATGAAAAGGAAAGGCCTTTGTCCAGCATCTCAGTTAGGTATTGTAAAATCTGAGGAATATTTGGTACATACGTGTCAATGCTTTGTTCCTGGTTCCAAGCACAGAATCTCTTCCATTTTTCTGCATAAGATTTTCTGGTACTGGGCCTCCAAGATAACATCCATAACAGCTTTTGAAAGGGGAGTGTTCTGAATGGCTACATTATCTGCCATGCTGCCAGATTTAAGGTCCTGAGTTGGCTGTGCAGGATCTGATTGTTTTGTTGGGTCAGCAAGTGAGAAGTTTGAGGCAATATGCATGCTGGACCTTGAGACAAGCTCTTTAGGATTGGGTACCAGTGCTGGCGTGGCCAGTCTGGTGCAATCAGTATAATTTTTGGCTTCTCTTGTCTGACCTTTAGGAGTACCTTGGGAAGGAGAGGCAGTGGAGGAAAGGCATATACTGTTAGGTTTTTCCAGCTGAAGGATAGGGCATCCACTTTCCATGCTTGTTTGTGATAAATCCTTGTGCAAAATCTCTGTAATTGGCAGTTGTGAGGACAGGCAAATAGATCTATGTCTGGGCATCCCCATTTCCTTGTTATCATGCTGAAGACTTGTGGATCCAGTTTCCGCTCGTGGGGATCTATGAGGTTTCTGCTTAGTTCGTCTGCCACAGTATTTGTTTTTCCTGGCAGGAATTGTGCTTTCAAGTGAACCTGATAAGTCAATGCTGTGTCCCACAAGATCATTGCTTGTCTGCAGAGGGGGTAGGAATGTGCGCCTCCCTGCTTGTTTATGTACCACATGACCGTAGTATTGTCCGTCTTTATCAGTAGCCATCCTGGATGAAGTAGATCCTTGAAAGCTGTCAGGGCATTCTGAACAGCTAGCATCTCTTTTTGATTGATATGAATATGCATCTGGCTTGCGGGCATGTGCCCTGAATACATTTTCCTGTCATATGGGCCTCCCAGGCATAATCTGATGCATTCGTTGTTAGTGTCTGTCTGGCTGTGGGTAAAGTGAATGGCAGACCCTTGTTGTGGTGACAGGCCTGTGCCCACCATCGAAACTCCTGTTGCAGGCAGGGAATGAGGGTAATTACTGTCTCCAGGCTGTGGCAATGCTGAGTCCAAACACTTTTTAGATACCACTGTAGTTTCCTCATATGCAGTCTGGCATATGGAATTAGTAGAATGTAGGATGCCATGAAGTCCAAGGCCTGCAGGATTTTCCTTGCAGATAACTGGGTCTTCATGGACGCAACGGCTGCCCACCAATCCATGTCTGAGGTGTCTGTGAACTCCTCTTGAGTTGGTAGAGGAGGATGTAATGGCATGCCTGGATTCTGGGTAATCTGCTGAATCAATACACCAAAGATGCTCCCCTCTTTAGGCAAGGAAGTAGATGGACAACAAACTCCAGTGGGTCAGCATGCTGCATCCAAACTGATTTCAGGTACCACTGAAACTTTCTCATGTGGAGTTTGGCAAGGGGTAGCATGGGAATAGTAGAAGCCATGAAGTCTAGAAGATTGAGAATCTCCCTGGTTGTCAAGGACTGCAGAGGAAAAAGATCTTGGAAGTAAGTGACTACAGACACAATTTTTTTTGTGGAGGAAGAGAGGACAACATGACAGCTGTCTGAATCCTGCACCCCAGGAAGATGTGGTCCTCTGAAGGGGTGACCATGGATTTTTTTTAATTGACCATGAGTCCCAATGTTTGCAGAAGAGTAGTAGCAAACTGGAGGTTGTGAATCAAGGTCTTGGGGAGGGGTGCCTGTAGCAAAAGATTGTGGAGTTTACAGAAAGCAATCACAGGAGCTAAACATTTTGTAAATACCCTTGGTGCCACAGACAGACCAACAGGCAAAGCACAGAACTGAAAATGTGAGGAAGCAACAGAAAAACGTAAGCATTTTCTGTAAAGGGGATGAATGGGGAGCATGTAGATAGGCATCCTTGACATCCAGGGAGGCCAAATACACTTGTGGAAGAAAGAGAGAAAACAGAGTTTGGAGCAAAAGCATATGAAAGGCTAGAACCTTTAGGAAGGTGTTGAGGTGAGAGAGGTCCAGAATGGGTCTCCATGGGCCGTTTTCCTGGGAAACAGGAACATACTTGAGTAAGACACTCTTCCCCTTTGTGACAGTGGAACTTCTTGGATAGTTCCCTGGGATATCAACTCTAGAGCACCTCTGGGAAGAAATGAAGTTGTTCTTGAGGTGGTTGAGGAATTTCCATGAAAAGAGGAATAGCTTTCCAGACCACAAAATATCCTTTGTGGAAAACAGACAGAACCCATGAATTGCGAGTGATGTTTTCGCAGACTGGAAGGGGGACAGTAAGGCGCTAAGAGAGGGGAATGAGACCAGAGGGAGCCAGGTAGTCACAGACTATCTGGTTGTGTGGAAAAGACTGCTTTTGAGGAGAAAGCTGAGAGGGTTTGGAAGAAGCAGGTCTCCTGACACCCCTTGTATCTTTTGTATCTCTGGAAGGGGGAGTTTGAGATTGTTTCCTGACAAAAGCAGTCTTAACTGGGTAGTTCCTTTGGAATTTGGGAACTGAAGACACAAAGATATGTTTTAAATCCTGCAACTCTTTACTGTTCTCCTACAGGGACTTTGAACAGTAGCAGCTGCAATAACAAACAAGGTAACCGTATTTAATGGTGCATCCATTAGCATGGCCTTGAAGTCTTCAGAAAGAGGTTGGAGCCTTAACCAGGAGTATCTCCTTAATACAGGACCAGAGGCAGCAGCCCTGGCAGATGCCTCAGCAGCATCATAACTACATCTACTGGAGTACCACTTGGGAAGATGCCCCCAAAACAGAGGATAGCTGAAACTTAACATCTTAATCTGGAAGATCACAGAGAAGCTAAGAGGCCTGAGAATTAAGGGCCAAAGCATACTTACTCATATGAGTGTGACAATTAATTGCCCTAAAGGCAAGATAAACCTTTCTATGTTTTTAATCTGCTTATCTGAAGAGAAGTGGAAGACAAAAGTCTGGATGGCTTTACAGTAGCTACAGAAATAACCAATGGGTCTACAGCAGGGCATTTATAAAGAAATTTGCAGTGCTCTGGAACATTATAGAACCCGTCTGGCCATTTAGGGTCAGGCAGTTGAGAGTCTGGACTCAGAAGCAAAAGTAAAAGCACCCAGAAAGGCTGACAGAACTGCTGGCACAGCAGAGGAAGATTGTGAATCCATTTGGAGTAAATCATAGCCTCTACTCTGCACATCAGTAAACTGTGAGCAGTCCCACTTGAAAAACTCCCACATAAGATAAACAGTCTCCCGAAAGATGATGTCTTCACCAGAAGACTCAATTCCATTGGACTCCTCCTCAGGTGAAGCATACTCCAGGGGGGAAGAAATTTTGGCAGAATATGCCAAAGACTCATCCTCTGAGGAATCCTCATCCTCAGAAAAAAACTTGCTCTAAACCTTTTTTGAGGGGAAGAAGTAGAAGGTGGGCTAGGAAGGGAAACGCCAGTAAGAGGCTTTAAAGCCAGAAAGACATTAAATAATCCCTGTGTGAAGGCCTGCCAGTCAAGGTGGAGGTTCCTGAGAAGCTGGAAGATGTTTGTTCTTTTTTTTGTTGTTTTGTTTTAAGGGGGGACTGCAGTCTTATGGAAGGTAGAGGGACCTCACGTAGTCCTGCATTATATAACGGTCATAGGCACTTCCTCCCTAACCAAGATTTAAAGAATACCTTGAGAGCTTTCCAATATTATGAGCCTAGGATCCCCCTGCTCATCTGAAATGGATGTCTGCGACATCTCTGAGGATGTGCCAGTGACTGACTCCCTGACGGCTTCTGCTCCAATTCCTGCCAAAGAATCACAGCCAAATTCCAAATGTGTCTCCAGGCCTTCATTAGCCTTGAGAGGGATGTCCGGAATGGGAGGTGCAGGCGAAGCTTCAGGCCTGAGCTTCTTGGTCTTCTTTGCAGGCTCAACAGAAGGGCCCAACATATCCTCTATAATGTCGCATGCTAACCTCTTAAGTCTTTGATTCTCTAGAAAAAATATTTAGTGAGTGAAGGTGGCTACGCAGAGTTTTGGGAACAAACACCTGACATATAGAGCAAGACTTATGGTTGTGGTTAGGGCCTAAACAAAACAGTCACTGGTCGTGGGAATCTTTATGTAGAGTTTGTCTTCCACAATCGCATTTGCCTATCCAGGATGACATGTAACCTCAGACAGAAAAGCAGTAGTAAACGTAAATAGAAAAAACCCACAGGGGAAAGTACACTTGTGTATACTTACCATAAATGTAGATGTTCGAGTGTATTCACTGCTGCAGTCATCACACTTGGGTTATCTGTCTGCAGGTAGCCCTCATTTGGCCCAAATACCAGAGACTTAGTATTTCTGCTTCGGTTGCTGTCACTCCAGGACTGACGTCAGGTCGTCAGGGGTATAAAAACAGACAGCTGATGCCATTACATCAGTTTTTCTTGTCCCAAATGTCAGGAGCACACCAAATAGGGAGTTAAGTTATGGTGGGGAAAACAGCTCCAGTAAAAAGTAAACACCAATATCAATACCCCTGAAAGGGGGGAGTACTAGACAAAGAGAGGAGAGAGAGAGACAGCAAAAGAGACAAGGGGGCTGGAGGGAGGGAAACCAGGACTGCAACAGTGAATACACTCTAACATCTACATTTATGGTAAGTGTACACAACTGTACTATGTTCTTCATGTTTCACTGTTGCAGTCATCACACTTGGGTAGATTCCCAAAGCTGAAGAAGGATGGAGGCAGTCAAGAAGAGTTGGGGCTGGCTAGTATGTCTTGCAAGACTGCTGTTGCAAAACCCGCCCTGGATTTGGAAAAGATAGGCAGGTGGTAATGTTTGGTGAAGGTGTGTACAGAACTCCAGGTAGCAGCTTCCAGGATGTCCCTTGTAGGGACTCCCCTGAGGAATACTGTAGAGGTGGAAGTTGCCCTAGTGGTGTGTGTTCTGACCCCCTTAGGGGTTGGTTTCCCATGGTGCTTGTAGCAGAACTGGATGCAGTGTGTTATCCATTTGGAAATTGTTTACTTTGAAATGGCCTTGCCCTCTGACCCTGGTGCAAAGCTGACTAATAACTGGTCAGATTTCCTGAAGGGCTTAGTCCTATCAAGGTAGAATCTGAGCTGTCTGTGCACATCCAAGGAGTGCAGGATCCTTTCCCCTTTATTTTGAGGATTAGGGAAGAAAGCTGGCAAATGGATAGATTGGTTCAGTGCCACACTGAACACCACTTTAGGCATAAAGGAAGGGTTAGTCCTGAGGGAAACCCTGTCAGCATGGAATAGAATGAAGGGTTCTACAGCCATAAGTGCTTGTAGCTCAGACACTCTTCTAGCTAAAGGGATGGCCAGAAGCAAAGCTGTTTTCAAAGAGAGGAATTTTAACTCTGCTGACACTGCAGGCTCAAAGGGGGGGTAGTGTGAGCTTTTCCAGTACAAAGTTAAGGTCCCAAGCAAGGGTGGGTGCTCTCCTAGGTGGCCTTAAGTTGTTTGCCCCTTCAGGAACTGTTTGATAAGAGGGTGAGAGAAGAGAGGTGACTCAGTGTTGTAATAAGCCGAAATGGCAGATGCATGGATCTTAATGGAGGAGAAGGATAGGCCTCTGTGTTGTAGATCTGCTAAGTAATCCAGGATTAGAGGCAGGAAGGGCAGAGGTGTGTCCTCTCCTTTAGACTGAATCCAGGAGCAGCAACTTTTCCATTTATCAGCATAGGATTTCCTTGTACTGGGTCTTCTGGCTTCAAGAAGTACGTCCAGCACCTGCTTGCTTATGCTGGTTACTGAGGGAGAGTTCAAGGAATAAGCCAGGCTGCAAGATTTAGGGTTTGCAGTTGTGGATGCAAAATCTTTCTCCCCTGCTGACAGGGCAGGGTTGGGTTCTGCTGTAGGTGCCAGGGTGGGTACCAGTGCTGGCGTGACCAATCTGGTGAAATCAGAATTGTCCTTTGTCTGTCCTGTCTTATCTTGAGCAATACTCTTGAGAGAAGGGGCAGGGGGGAAGGCATAGACTGAGAGATTTACCCACTGGAAGGATAGGGCATCCACTTTCCAGGCCTTGCTGTGAGGTGTCCTGGTGCAGAATTTGCTGATCTGGTGATTGCAGGGGGAGGCAAAGAGATCCACCTCTGGGGTCACCCGTTTCTGAATCAGGTTGAAGGTGCTGGGTTCTAGTTGTCACTCTTGTGGGTCAAGGAGATTTCTGCTTAAGTCGTCTACCAGTGAGTTTTGTTTGCCTGGCAGGAATTGAGCTTGCAGCTGGACCTGCATGTCCAAGGCCGTGTTCCACAGGGCCATGGCTAGCCTGCAGAGTGGGTAAGAGTGGGTTCCACCCTGCTTGTTGATGTACCACATAACTGTGGTGTTGTCTGTTTTTATTAGCAGGTGTCCTGGTGAGAGCAGGGATCTGAAAGCTGTCAGAGCGTGTTGCACAGCTAATATCTCTTTTCTGGTTGATGTGCAGATGAATTTGACTTGGGCTCCAGTGGCCCTGAATGCACTTGCCATCCATGTGTGCCCCCCAGGCATAGTCTGATGCATCTGTGGTTAGGGTCTGGGTGGTATGGGGTTGAGTAAAGGGCAGTCCCTTGTGGTTGCATGCTGCTGCCTACCAAAGAAACGTTGTCCTTCGACAGGGTATTATAGGAATGACGGTTTCCTGAGAATGTTGGCACCAAAGACTTTTTAAGTACCACTGAAGTTTCCTCATATGCAGTCTGGCATATGGAATTAGTAGGATGCATGAGGCCATGAACCCTAAGGCCTGCAGGATTTTCCTTGTGGATAGCTGGGTTCTGGTGGCCATTTGAGTAAAATAGTCTGACAGATAAGCTTGTTTTTCTGGAGTGAGGAATGCCATCTGGGATGTTGTGTCCAAGCTTGCTCCCAGGAATACAATCTTTTGGCTGGGGACTAGTTTTTATATCTTTTCATTGATGGTGTACCCCAGGGAGGTTAGAAGGTTTTTTACAAATGTCAGGTGCTGCAACAGCATTTCCTGACTGTCTGCCTGAATGAGGCAGTCGTCCAAGTACTGGTAAATTTAAATATTTCTCTGTCTGCAGTAAGTAATGGCTGGAGCCAGGCATTTTGTGAATACTCTGGGAGCAGTGGATAAGCCAAAGGGAAATTCAGAGAACTGATAATGCATAGATCCTGCCCTGAAGTGTAGCTATTTTCTGCATGACTCCCTTATAGGAATGTGCAGATAGGCTTCTTTTAAGTCTAGGGTGACTAACCAGGCATCTTTGGCTAGCATAGGTAGAAGCTGCTGCAGGGTGAGCATTTTAAATTTTGGTACCATCAGGAAGGTGCTGAGAATCGAAAGATCTAGGATTGGGCACCAAGTGCTCTCTTTTCTGGGTACCAGGAAAAATCTGGAATAAAACTTTGACCTATCTGTTCTGCAGGAACATGTTGAATTTCCCTTATAGAGAGCAGGAATTGAACTTGGTTTTGTGGTTCTGCCCACTGGTTTGGAGGAAGGTCTGGAAACCCTTTTGGGTTTGGCAGTGAGTGGAAGTAAAATTTGTACCCCTGGGATACAATGTTGAGGACCCATTGGTCTTTGGTAATGGAAGTCCAGTTTTTTGCATGAAGGGCAAGTTTTCCTCCTAGGGGCACAAGCAGTTGGGCAGAGGTGGGGAGTGGAGTTGAGAAGTCAGTGGGAATTCTTTCCATAAGTGGGTGGTTTAGCACTCCCTGCTTTAGAGGTGGAGGCACTCCATTGCTTAGATCTCTGCATACCCTGAGACTGAAGTCTGGGGGGGGGTCTGTTTCCCCTGGGTTTAGTTTGAGATGGCCTTGAGGGGGCTGGAAAGGACCAATGTTTTGATGGGCAATGCCTACTGAATCTGGGAGGCTATACTTGCAGGAATTCTTTGACTGTCTGCATAGATTTAGCTTTTTCTTCCATCTTTTTAAGAACCTCTTCTGCTTTGGTCCAAACAGCGTGTCCTTGTTCAAAGGAGTGTCTAATAACTTTGATTTGACATGGTCTGGCAAGTCTGCTCCTTAAGCCAAGCATGCCTTCTCAGTACACAACCAGTGACTGCTGCCCTTGCAAGAGGCTTCTAGGGCATCAAAGCCACACTGCAATGTATGCCTGCTGACTTGGCTTGCAGAATGCATAAGCTCATGCAATTCTTTATTTTCTGCACAGTCTGTAAAGGTAGCTATTTTTTGTTTAATAAGTTCCATAATATGTTGTTGGTATTTCAGCATGTGAAACTGACACTTCAAAGCCATAATGGTGAGAGTTGCAGAGGTATATACTTTCATACCCCATCTGTCCAGAGCTCTGGAATCCATGTCCAAAGGGGGTGGGATTCTTAGCTGTGGTTGCTTTGATACCTTTAGGCCCCTGGGAGATGACCTCTGGGTCAGCAGTAGGATTTTTGAAAAGGAATTTGTGAGAGTCGGGTACTCTGTAGTACTTGTCTGGTTTCCTAGGAGCTGTGGGTAAAGTATCAGGAGTTAAGCTGAATTCCATAAAGACATCATCCACAACCATCCAGGACTGGAGTTATTGCTAAAGGCCTATGTTGTGGCAAATCTAGAAATTCTCTGAGTCTCTTTTTGGACTGAGGATAGTCTTGGCATTCCCAGTGGAAATGCTCTCTTAAAGTGTGCAATGTTTCACCAAAAGAAAAATCCTCTGGAGGAGAAGCCGAGGGAATGGATTCCTCTGCATCTGAATCCTCATAAGCGGATAAGGGTATGTCTTCATAATCAGATACCTCAGAGTCGTCGGACTCTTGGCCTGTTGAAGCTGCCGGGGACAAGTCTCTTTCTTTTAGCAGGGGAAGGCTGAATTCCCTTAATCAGCAAAATAAGGTATTCTGACATTTTAAGCATCTTCTGATGCTGTGGCAAGGGAGCAGGTGCATGCACTTTGGTCATCGGTTTTTTAGGCGTAGTGCGTATTCTTGGCCTTAGAAACTCGGTAGTTTTAGACAGAACTGAAGACGTTAAAGAAGTTGTTGGTTTGTGTTGAACATTGGAAGTACAAAGAACTTCCTCAGAAGCCGGTGCCTGCTCCATGGCTCTGGACCCATCCAAGGTAGAGACATCCGCAGGTTCTGTAGTCGAAGAACAGTTACGCGGCATACCGGACTCCGAACGGGTCTCGGTAGAGGCCTGCGAATCCACTTGAAGCAGGCATCATGGGCTGCGAAATCGTCTGAGTACCGGTGAACTGGTGACTAGCTTAACGGAAACGTCATCGGCAGCTTTGGACCTGTGTGGTCTGCCTCTATCTTTAGCCTTACGTTTTTTTGGAAGATCATTTGTTGGATGACTTACCAAAACCATTTCAGAATACAGAGATCGAGAACAAAAGTATTTAGTGACAAAAATGGCCCGATGATGAATAGTTTGGGCATTGAATAAGGCACAAAACCGACAGCGAGGTACGTCATGGTCTGGGCCTAAACAGGTGACACAGTAAGAATGGAAATCTAGGTATGGTATTTGCTTTCCACAGACAAGACAATTGTTAACTTTTTCTGACATCGGTTAGAACAAGAAAAAAGGGTCCCCAATGGGGTACTTAGCTTTAGAAGACTTCAGGATAATTCAATTTGGAAAAGAAAACTCAGGTAGCGGCCGACCAGCACTCATGCGAACTGCTTCTGCTTCGGGCTCCTTGGCAAGAAAGACTTATGTAATGATGTCGGCTGCCTGTTTTTATACCACTGATGACCTGATGTCAGTCCTGGAGCGACAGCAACCAACGCAGAAATACTAAGTCTCTGGTATTCAGGCCGACTGAGGGCTACCTGCAGGCACATAATCCAAGTGTGATGACTGCAACAGAGAAACATGAAGAACATCTTATCTGAACATGCTTGTACAGCAACCAATAACTCTGGCAAGCAGACAAACAGTCGAAGATGGTTTTCGGACTGGTGGCAGAGAAGTTCAGAGGGTGGTATGTGTAGATGTCACTTGTACGACTCATACCTGCCATGGGCCTAGGTGTGATGTCCCAAGTACGTAGCAGTGGTAAAAGGCTTTTGTACACTGGCCAGATGTTGCAATTGTTTACGGCAGGGAATCCCTCATGTAATGAATACTGCAACATAAGAACAGAAGGCCATGACATGTTCTCCCTGCTCAAGTCAGTTCTTTCACAAGAATTTAGTGTTCTATTTTTCTAATGAAAATGCGTCTGTCTGTCTTTGTTGACAAGGAAAGCCCGACTGGGTAGAACCATCTCAGTATATTTATATTATCAGTTACAGTTTTAGGACAACAGTAAGACAGATGTAAGTATTATCTACATCAATACTTTTTGAGACATGGCTATTTATAATTTAGTATGGATAGAGTCTACACGTTTTATGTACAGCTCTAGATTTCTGCAATAAATAAATGCATATTTATAATACAGGAAAAACATTGTTAGAAGAGGGATTCAATGTTTGTTGATTTCTATATGGAATGGTTCGCAGAGAATTTTGGAGATACTGTGAAGAGGAAAGGTGAAAAGTAAGTTAAAGAAATACGTAGAAGGGGAGATACAAGTAATATGTAAGAGATGAGCGGTATTGTGATGAGAGCAAGAAAGCAAGGTTTAAGAACAGTTTCATACTAAGGTAGTCAAATAAGGAGAAGTTTCTAATTGGATCTCTAGAGGAGGCTGTAGAAAGAAATGCGAAGAGCAGTACTTAATAGGGGTGTGAAGAGGACTGTATTGTTTCAATATCAACAGGGAAACAGGTTACAAATAAGTAATAAGAAGCTTGTGCTTACAGCTGAAGTCTCAGCCTGGTGATGAGCATGAACCTGGCTAAGGTATTATTTCAGTTCTAGTTTACAGCTTGAGAGTGCGTTAGTCATTTTTACTTGCGTAGGGATGCCATGCCAGAGTCTGGAGACATAACAGGAGTAAAGGGAGTCCCCTGCCAGATTATTTGTCTTGCTAGTGCTTAGAAGAAATGTTTCACCAGAATGTAGGTCTCTTGTAGAATAGGGTAATATATTTTTAATGCAGGGCATTTTTCAGTATAGTATATAAATTTGTATGCAGTACGTAGCTGAGGATATGTTTGGTAGTTTCATAGCTCATGCCAGATACGCTGCTTAAAGAGTTGGCAGTGGTGGGTTCTATGTGCAATGTTGGTAGCAAATCTAGCAATCCTTGTTATTACAAGAGGCTAGCTTGGATATAAATATAAGCTTAGGTTTGCAAGATGGGTGAAAGATATAAAAGGGATGGAAATAAACAGGTTGAGGCTAAGGTTTTTCTTGCTGTGCCTGTAAGGTATTATTTTGCCCCATAAAAGGAGCCTAGTTTTTTTTGTTTAGTGAGTCTTTTTAATTGTATAAAGTATATGTAGATCAAATTTAAGACTGTTATCTATTACACTTAGTAATTAAGTATGGGATACTACTTCGATTTTAACATTGTTTGCAGACATAACCAATAATTGTTTTTAATTGAGATGGCATTTTGGGATGATCAGCATCAATTCTGCATCAGATAGGTTTCGATGGAAGAAAAAGAAGAATGGGTGATTTCCTGGAATTATGAAATTGTTGGGACTGTACATATTAAAATGGAATCTTGTGTGTATTGCACTATGTTTGCTTTGTATGCGGTGCTGGGCAGCTTGTTTATGAAGATACTGAAGAGAAAGGGTCCAGTATAGAGCCCTGTGGTACTCCTACGGTAACTCAGAGATAGTGTGAGAAGTCCTGTTGCCATTTGACTGCTCGTTGCCTTCCTGATAGATAACTACAGAACAGTGCAAGGTAGGACTGGGACATACTTACAGAAGAGAGTTCAGCTGAATAGATGTCGATGTAATATCATGCCAAACGTTTAAGTCTAGGAACATGGTGGAAACTAGTTTACCATGTTCCTATACAGTATTGGTGAAGTGAAGAGAGCAACAGCTGCTCTGTGATGGGGTCTGAAACCAGGCTGTGCTTCGGACAAAAGGTTATTGGAATTTAGGTCATGTATAAGTTTAATGCAGATACATTTTCAAGTATTTTTGATGGGGAGGTAGGATTATACTGGGTCTTTAGTTTTTAAACTTTGTAGATATGCCGCCTTTATGTAAAGGAATTCTACATGACTTTTTCCAAATGGATGAGACATACTTTTTGGATAAAGATTTATCAGTGCAGAGACCAGAAAGGCAACTGCATCAGCATACATTTTTAAGTAGTCAGCAGCTAGGGTGGTTGGCCTTAACGGCTGAGGTAGGTACTGAGTTGAAGTCAAATAGGTGGGGACAGTTAGGACAGGTTGCACAGAACAGTATAGGGCTTAATGTTTCTGAGGGACATTATTTCCAATATAAAGTCAAATAAGAGTTAAACTGTGTAGGGATTGAGCTAGTATTTTTGATTGTGTGTGTGTGTGTGTGTGGGGGGGGGGGTAGTAATTTGGCCTGAATGTGAAAGTTTATTTGCAGGTGACTAGAAAAGTTTTTGGTTGTTTTGATGTTTACTTTGACGTTATTATACCAGATTTATTTACTTTGAAGTTATTAGAAGACATTTGTTTAACATGTTTGATATGGTAATTTCTCATGTTACATAGGTACCTAAATAGTTGGTATGTACTCTGTGTTCTATTTTTGTACCACCCTTTACAGGATTTATCATGTTGTAGCATCAGTTTCTTAGTTTCCTTTGTTAACTGTGGTACAGGCTTGGATTTGACACTTTTGGCACATGCTTGTGCAAGTTTATTAAGAATTTTTAGGAATATTTCACTGAAGTGTGATACAGTGGTGACTAGGGTCATGGATTTTAATATTTTCTCGTTATATTCTGTTAATGTTCTGATAAAGATCAGTCTGTTAAAGTTTGTTGAGTTCCAGACTTGGTTGTAAATGATACGTTCACTGTGGGTATTATAACTTCTGAGTGTGCAAGTTGGTAGATGGTCATTTAGACTAACTGGTATTTGTTGGGTTTATTGGTAAGAACCCAGTCTAAAGTTGCTTGCCTGCGAGTGCTTTTGGGGACTACAGTGACAGATGTAACTGTGTAAAGATTGTACAGGTTCATAGAATCATTTAGAGTGTTACTACTGATAAGCTGCCAGTCTATGTTTAGGTTTCACAATACTACTGTTTTATGACAGATACGGTAATGATATCCAGTGCAGAATAATTTCCACAGTGGCAATATTACTACCTGGTAGGATATATATGGCTAATAAACAAAGCGCTTCTTATATTATTAATTCTGAGGTGTGATATCAATAGCTCAGTGTTATTAAATTGTGGTATCTCTTTTAGAGTAAGGGGTTATGTTTAGGGAATTCTTGCAGAAGATACCAATGCCACCTGACCATTTATACTTCTTGTCAAGACTGATGATATTGAAAATGGGTAAGGTAATTTCTTTTGTCATTTATCTGTTTTTTTTTTTTTTCAACCAGTTTTTTGTAGATATGACTAAGTCTGAATAATACGCAGCAATACAAGTGTGTATGCCTTGAATTTTGTTACACATGCTTCTCAGATTCATATTTAGGAGGAGAAGGTTAGAGCTGGAAGATGGGAGAGTAAAAGTACATGGGAGGTTCAGTACTGAGTTGTTAGCAGTTTATGTTGTGTGGGGTTGAGGTTAGAATAAACGTCACTACTGATTTTCTGGTGGACTTTTTATGAAAGAAAGTGTGCAACTAAATGCATTTGTGTTTTAGTTTTATCTGAGTTCTTGGGCTGAAATACTTTGGTTTAAATTATTTGTAAATGAAAAGGTACAAGGTTTGTTGACAGTGTGAATGCTGTGATCAGCAACAGGCTGGTAAGTGTTGGTGTGGTGAGTGCGGGTTGGTAGGTACGTTCTTTATAGGGTTCCTATTAAATGATTAAAGACGCATTCTTTCAAATGCGTCTTGATTGAACTTGAAAGCACGAAAAGGCAAAATAGCGAAATGGCATATAAGCAAATTCTTTCCCCTGGGAAAGAAATCGCTTGGCCGCTTCTGTTACTTTGCTGCTTTTGCCACTGTAGTGCAATCTCAGAGTTGGTATATTTAAGTAGGGGGTGTGTAGGTTTGCCCCCCACTTTATGTAATGTTTAATTTTTTTTTTTTGGAACAGCGCTGTTCTAAACGTTCGAGATTGTAAGCTTATGCTTAAATAGGTTCGATAAATCATCGTTCACTTTTTTAAGCGTTCGATGATTTAACACAGACCCTATTTATATGAAGTGGGGAGATATGGTAGCTGGCAATTAGAGCTAATGTGATAAGGACACATAGTAATAAAGTTTGTGTCAGTCTCATTTTGTATGACATTCATGACAGATTTTTCTAAAGATGGTAATAAGCACTGTAAAATGTTACTGGGGCAAGTTAAAATTGTGGTTACAAGCACTATGAAATCCTAACACAACAAGCTACATTGTGGTACTTTAAGTGACAGGATTAGAGAGGACAGGTGAGGACTGATAAGAGATGCCTTTATCTTGGTGAGATCATCAACCAAGTGAGGTAATTTGTGGTGATTGCCCCTGGCCAGATGAAAAAGAATGGAGAACCAGTGCTGTCTGGTCCAAAAGGGAATAAGCAGCATGATTTGGGGAAAATCCTGCTTGATCTTGTGCAGAACACTTGATAGCAGATGAAGAGGAGGAAAAGCATAAAGAAACATTCCCTTCCAAGGAAAAGTCAGGGCATCCACTTTCCAAGTCAGAGGACTTGGTACTCTTGAACAGCATAGAGGAAGTGGTTTGCTCAGAGGGGAGGTGAAAAGATCTACCTGAGGAATATCCCACCAATGGACAATGTCCAGGGACACATCCCTGTGAAACATTCATTCATGAATCTGGGTTTTGGACCTGCTCAAAGAGTCTACCACTTGATTATGCTCTGAAGGAATATACACTGCCTGAAGAGTTAGCTGATAACTGAGAGCTACCTCCCAAGCTTGAACAGCCAGTCTGAAAAGGAGATAAGAACTTATACCTCCTTACTCACTGATATGCCACATCATGGTGGTATTTGTCCACGATTATTTATTTTTTGGGAGCTGGGGAGGAAAAGGGAACGAAAGCCTGTAGAGCCAGAAGCAGAGCCCTCATTGCGTCTATGTTGATGTGGTCTGACCTCTGATAAAGAAGTCAAAGACCCTGAACTTACAGAGGGCCACAAGAAGTACCCCACCCCAGGTCTGAGGCATCCATAAACAGTTCTTTGGTAGGAGCTGGAGCAAGACGATTCAGTCCCAGATTGAGAAAAAATGCTGAATCTACCACTGGAGCTCAAGTTTGAGACAAGGAAGCAAAGGAACAGGGAACTCTAAAGGGTGGCAATGTTAAAGACACACCGATTTGCGGTACCGCTGAAGCTTCCTCATATGTAGCCGGTAAAAGGAAGCATGGGAATGGTGGAGGCCATAAACTCCAGAATCCTGAGAAATTCCCTGGTTGCGATTGAGAACAGAAAAAAAGATTAAGAGACTGCAAGAAGGCTATCAGAGATAAAACCATGGGAGCAGGAAGAGAGGCCAACATTGGAATAATCTGAATCCTGCAACTGAGAAAAATATAATCTTGCGAGGGTGTAAGCACTGACTTCTTGAGACTGATGGTGAATTCCACACTTTGCAAAAGACAAGTTGCAAAGTGAAGATCTTGTAGAAGCTGGGAGAAAGAGCCTGAATAAGCAGATAGTCTGGATAAGGGAATATCTGTACCCCTTGAAGCCTGCAAAAGGGAATAACAGGAGCAACGTATTTGGTGAACACCCCTGGGGCAGTAGAAAGGCCAAAGGGCAAAGCAGAGAACTGAAAATGAGAGGAAGAAACAAAGAAATACATTTCCTGAAAAAAAGGTAACTGGGGATGAGAAGATAGGCATCCTCGAGGTCTAGAGAGACCAAGAAGGCCTGGAGAAAAAGAATGGGAAACAAAAGTCTGAACAGACATCATCCTGAAAGAAAGGACCTTGAGAAAGGTGTTGAGAAGACAGAGGTCCAGAATTGGTCTCCAAGTCCCCTCCTTCCGAGATACCAAAAACATTCTGGAGTAAAAACTTCTTCCCATTTGGGTGGGTGGAACAGGTTAAGTGGTGCCCTGATTTAAAAGGGACTGCAAAAAGCCTCTAGAAAAAGATAAAGTTGTTCTGGAGGAGGCTGCAGAATGCCTGAAAGGGGTGGGGGGGGTTCCATACCATGAAATACCCCTGGTGAATGACAGCACCCAAAAATCTGAGGTGATCTATTGCCAATTTGAGAGAGACAGAGAAAGGTGACGAGACAAGGGGATCTGGCCTAGAGGCAGAAGAGGCAAGTTGTCAAATAGAAACAGCCTTGTCCTGAAAGAAGGGTTTCTGAGAAGTAGCTGTCTGAGTGGACTTGGCAGGAGGAATATGCCTGGACCCCACCTTACCTTTGGGAGGTGGATGAGTCTCTCTGTGAACAAAGGCAGATTTAGAAGTATAAATCCTCTGGAATTTGGGTACAGGGGAGACAAAAATATGCTTGAGTTCTTTAATGGCCTCACCCTTATCCTGGCAGGACTTGAACAGGTCAGCAGCAGCTGTTCCAAAAAGATTTTAGTTGTCCAGAGCGGCATCCCAAAACTTCGCTTTAATATCATCAGGTAAGGATTGAAGACAAAACCAAGAATAGCACCTCATCACAGAACAAAAAGCAGCAGCCCTGGAAGAGGTATCAGAAGAACTACAACTGCATTTTATGGACAAGAACTTGGGAAGTGGACCCAAGCAGGGAAAGAGGTGAAGCTGTCCCTTATAAATCAGGCAGATCAGACATAACCTTACCTACATGAGAAAGGAGAGCCAAGACATATCTGGTCATGTGGGTTTAGTTACTAACAGCTCTAAATGACAAGGTGGCAGCAGCATATAATTTTATAATTTTTTTACCCAATGTCTCCATAACTCTACCCCTGAAAAGAGGCTACTAGCCTAGTGGGACTAACCTCGTCAACTATGCACAGACAGATAGGATACAGAAGGGCTATTCCAGCTACTTTCTATTGAAGTCTGTCAGCTCTGATTACAACGTAGTGGGGGGCGGGCTATTTTTATCCTTTGTGTTAGGTTTGAGTAATGACTAAGATGTCAGGAGTATAGTGAAATATTCAGGCATTTAGTTCACTGACTTTGCTACAAATGCTAATCCTGTAAAGAAGCACAGATTTTTTTGGTGGACCTGCAGATGTAAGAGGAGGAGAGAAGAGCAGAGATGAATGGGGTTAGATGTTAATATGGGGAAAATACAACTGGTGAGACTGTGATGTTGATAAGGGGAGCATTGTGAGTTGGAGCTGGAAATGGGGAGGGGTAGGGTTGAGATTGCAATTAGCGGTTCGGGTGGATATCACCACACAGAAATTTTAGAGGCACAGAATCTGTTTATAATGTCTATTTTTATTTTTAAGAGTGGATGCTCTATTTCATAGGCTAAGAGGTGGGTGTCAGTGAAATATTTTATATCTAAAATAGAGGCAGGGCCACAGTTATAAAGGCAGAGAGATATTTCACAACAGCTATTAGACAAGTCATGGTAGTTCTTAGGGGTGATAATAACTGAGATATGGTTTGGTATTACTGTGATGTTACAGCTGTACCATGAGCTAGGAGAAGGAGAATAAAATTAAGAATGGTAGATAGCAGGATGGTTAAGGCTAAGGGGATAAGGAGAGTAGGGGAAAAGCAGTTATGGGCTACAGAGATTATGAAGTGAAGAGGAATATGGTAAGAGGAAGATGTATGGTATGACTTCTGGCTAAATAGGAGCAGGGGGAATAATAAGTATGTTAAAACAAACGGGAATTAAAACAGAAGTTGCAGTCTACTAAGAGGAAATAGAAATTATGCCTGGGTGGTTAGAAGAAGGATGCAGTAAAGGATAAGGAGAAGAAAGGGACAGGTTAGATGCATCAGGTGGAGAGAAAGACAAAAATCTATGAGCACAGTACTAACAAAAAGAAAGGATGAAGGAGGTGTGAATATGTGTATCATACTATCTAGATTTTCAAGAAAGCTTTAGAAAAAAAATATCTAAAACAGAAAAAAAAATCCTTATCCTGGGCTACTTTTGCAGAAATAGAAGTTAAAGGTTACTGAATGGAAAATGTACAGGACTTCTGAAAGCTTTGTCCTGATAATACTTGGTCTGCTGTGGAAGGCACGGTTCAGTATGCACTGACTGATAAAGGAATCTACCAATGACCAAGTTGCAGTTCAGAAGATGACCTGAACAAAAACTTTTCTAGTCAGTCTTGGATGACCACTTTCTATTGTTGGTGGCAACATACCAGCCACAGTGTTTGAAGCATTCTACTCTACTGACTGCTCATTATAAAATCAGGTCCATATTGATTCTACACTGCATGGAACACTTCAACATCGTGGGAGGTGTACCTCCAATTTCAGGCAATGGCAGAGACAAGAGACACAACCAAGACTGGGGTTTTATTTCTTCGTCTAAACATTCCACATAATGCAGGCATGCACTGATGCTCCAAAATGGTTATAAAAACTTGCTCTCATACACGCTACTATTACTGCAGCTTAACATTCCCCACAGTTAAAGAACTCAAGCATAAAGATGATACATTCCTGTCACTAACAGGATAGTACAGTTGTGTATGTTGAACTTACCATAACATTAGATGTTCAAATGATCACTGCTGTAGTAGCCTTAGCTATATGGATTACAACAATCAGACAGCTTCCAAAGCTTCAGAGGACCTTCCACACTCCCAAACTGTCAAGCGGCTCGAGCTGAGCTGACTAAAAGACAAGCATGGAGCGAAGTCCTTCACAGCTTTCCTGCCAGCACAGACAAAGAGGCTGAGCTCTGAAAGGGCAAGACTAGGAATAAAGTATAAATGTCCACACCCTGGTATAAAAACACTCCAAAAAACAAGGGGGATAAAGGAAGGGAATGACTACTGCAGCAGTGATCATTCGAACATCTACTGTTATGGCAAGTTCAACTTACACGACTATATTATGTTTATCATATTGACCACTGATGCTGTAGCCTTAGCTATATCATTAGATTACCATAGGTAACTATATTTGGGAGGTGGAAGGAAAAGGGTCCAGGAGCCCCTAGAGAATGATCCTAGCAAAGCATGATCTAGACCTAGAGAAGGAATCAAGCTTATACTGCTTTGTAAAAGCATGTACAGAGAACAAGTAGGCAGCTTCTAGAATACTTCAGAATGCAGCCCTTTCCAAAAAGACACAGAAGCAGCCACGGTCCTTGTGGGCCTTGAACCTGCCCAGAATAGATTTGTCATGGTGAGTATAACAAAAAGTAACATCTTTAGACAGACATTTAGAAATGGTCTGTTTTGACACAGGTTGTTCTTTCTTAACTTTACAAGAAAGGAACAATTGATGCAAAGATCTAAAAGATTTAGTTCTGTCAGGATAGTAATGGAGTTGTCTGTGGACATCCAACGTATGGAGATTAAACCCGGACACCACTTTAGCTATAAAAGAAAGATTCATTCTTCAAGAAACCATGTCCTTGTGGAAAATGAGGTAGGGTTGACTGATCATAAGAGTTTGCAACTCAGATACCCTTCTTGCAGAGGGTCAGAGAAATCAGTAAAACAGTTTTCCATGTTATGAACCTCAAGTCAGATTTGCTGGTTCAAATGGGGCAAGTGTTAGTTCCTCAAACACAAAATTAAGATCTTAAGGAGGGGCGAATGATTTACTTGGAGGCCAGTTATACTCGAAGAACCTTATGACAAGCAACTAACTTGAAAGAGGAGAATCCATGGGCAGATATGCTGAAATGGATGAAAATGAACTTTGACAGAGGAGTAAGAAGGGCCATAAGACAGTAACTCACACAAATGTTGTAAAACCAGAAAACAACCAGCCCTGAATGGGTACTGAATATATTGTTGGCACCAAATGGAAAACCTTTTCCATTTGCTAATATATGATTTTCTAGCAGCAGGCTTTCATGCCTCCATTAGTATCTGCTGCATGTCCTTAGAAAACAGATGCCTAAATTGAATTAAGATCCTATCATCCAGGCTGTCAACTGATGATGACTGATGCTGGGGTGTACCAAATATCCCTGTTCTTGTGTGAGCATGTGCATTCTGAAAGGAAGTTTTTGGTAATTGCCCTTGGCCATTTCCAAAAGAAGGAAGTAGTACAATAGGCCAGAAGGGAGTCACCACAATTATTTTCAGGGAGTCCTTCTGAATCTTCAGAAGTACTCCAAATATTGTGGAAAGAGTGGAAAGGCATACAGGAATATTCTTGTCCACAGAAAAGAAAATGCATCTATCTTTCAGGCCTTCTTGCATGGAGTCCTGGAAAATATTTTTGCCAGTTGATTGTTCAGGGAGGAGATAAAGTATTCTACTCGAGGAACTCCCCAAAGATGGATCAAATCTTGGAAGACCCCTGATCTAGTCTGCATTTGTGAGGTCTGCCTTGGTCCTGCTCAGCTCATCTTTCACACAGTTTTGCTCTGACAAAATGTAGGATGCCTGTAGAGTGAGACAGTGCTGTGAAGCTATATCCCAGCTACAGCTAACTACAGCTAACATGGCTAGAATGCAAAGGGAAGTACGACCTAGTTCCTCCTTTCTTGTTGATGTGCCACATCACTTTGGTATTTTTTGTAACTACTTGAAGAGGTCCTGGGGACTAAAGATGGTTCAAAGAATTGAGTGTCTTGTTCAGGTCAAGCATCTGTAATATTTATGTTCTTGCTTCTGCCCTTGGTCTCCCACACCCTTTGCACTTTTATCTCTCCTGAAACTGGTCCCCATGCAAAATTCAAAGCATCTATGGTGCTTTGGAACAGGAATGGAGAAGGGGAGACCTAGATTTAAGGATATATGTTGTCTCTACCAAGTGATTTCTCTTCTGACAACCCCAAGTACTGAGATCTGAAAAGATAAAGGGTGTTGATGCTGGGACCAAAAATATTTCAGATACCACTCCAACTTTCTTGCATGGAGTCCTGCCAAGGGTATTATGAGTATCACAGATGCCATGACACCCAAAATCCTGAGATATTCCTTTGCAGTGACCGAAGTCTGAGTGGAAAACCTTAGAAATAGATCTAAATAAACATCTATTTGTTTTCTTGTGGAAGAAAAGCTCTTTGAACTGAGGTGTCTAATTGACATCCCAGGAACACAATCCTATGTGATGGAATCAAAAAAGACTTTTGAATGTTCTCTTGGAATCCTAGCTTATGCAAGAGATCTGTCAGCCAAGAGACAGATTCTTGACATTTTGAAAAACACTCTGCAAAAGATAAGCAAGTTATCTAAATATGGAAAACCGTGGATACAGTGTAGCCTGCAACGAGCTATAACTGGAGCTAGACACTTTGTGAACACTCTTGGTGCAGTGGATATTCCAAAGGGTAAGGCACAGAACTGATAATGTGATCCAGAGATACACAACCTTAAGAAACGCCCAAAGTCTGGATGAATAGGAATGTGATAAGCATCTTTTACATCTATTGTTACCCGGAAAAAGCGGCAACATGTTGCGAAGTTGTATCATTTTGGATTTGGGCACTATTGCAAACAGGTTTAGGAAAGAAAGGATCCAGAACTGGTCTCCAAGCATTTTCATTCTTTGGGACTAGGAGCATCCCTGAATAAATCCCATTCTCCACCTGTGAAGGAGGAACCAACTAGTTCTATCACTCCTCGGGGCAGCATGTGGTGAAGAACAGGTGGAAACAAACCAGTCTGATCTAAAGCATGAGGAATGACCCCCTGGAAAGGAGGAATTTCCTCCCACTGCCATCTGTAACCCTGATAAATGATTTATAAAACCCATTTGTCTGAAACAATCTGTTGCCAACGAGAAAAATGGAGTTTCAGACTTTGTGGAAGAAAAAAAAAGGGTGTGTGGGGGTCACAAGGTCTTCTAAATAGTCATTCAGAGTTCCTGAAGTGTCCTTGGTTTAGGGAGGTTTGAGACTTCTTTTTGGAACCTCCTTGCCACTTAATAAATATCTGTTTGCCTGAATTCTGTTCAGACTGTTTATTCTGGTTTTGCTGAAGATGGATGAGGAGTAATAAAATTCCCTGGGCAATTTGGAAAAGGAAGGCTGACAAATCTTAGAGATTCCCTGGATTACTTTGCCCCTTTCATCAAACATGTTGATTCCCACTGCATCAGGAGAGACCAAAAACTAAGTCTATATCCCAGGGAGAATTTAAAATCTCATAGTCCCCATCATCTGGAAGGTTCTGAGAATGCAAGTCAAGCAAACCTTAAACGGTACCAGCTGCCAAAGCCCTGGAAGAAATTATTAACAGAGTCATACACACACTTAAAACAATAAGTGATCTATACAACAGAATAAACTAAGTTATTTAAAGTAGATTTGTATTCAGAAGAAGAAACTGTAGATAAAACATTCCTCATACTTTCACATTATATTAGAGCAACCTTTAACATGTGAGCCTGACAATTTAAAATTATGAAATTAAAAGCTGCAGAAATACACACTTTTCCCCATACTTCTCAATAATTTTCCCATCCTTATTAGAAAGGGTAGGACTGGAATTAACTAAGCTCTTACCAGCACAGGAGTCAACTAAGACTATAGCTGCTGGGTCAGGTTTAGGAATAGTACATAAAAAATTAAAAGATCAAGGAACTTTATACATCCGATATGCCTTTTTAGGGACATCTGCCTGATTATCAGGAAAACTGCATAAGACACGCACCCTCTAAAACAGAAAGGTCAGGAGAAATAGGTGTAAAAGTATTTCTATAACAGCTCAGTATTTTCTGAGGGACTGTGAAACCTCAGTGTTCTCTTACTGAAAATACTGGCACATTCTAGCACTAGTCTTCAGAGAAAGAGAAAAACCCACAGGGAGAATCAGAAAGTGAGCTCTCCTCTGAGTGTGAATCAGAAATCTGTGGACAAAACTCTGAATCAATTCCTGCATCTTCCTGTTTAGATTCAGAATCTTGAATCTCTTCAGTAAAGGAGGCATCCCCCTCTTTTTCCAGAAATTACTCTACAAGAAGGATCAATAGCTTAAAATAAACCCTTAGCTAGTCCTAGTAAACTATTCCTATCCAAAGAAATTTGAGGAGTAGTAGACACATGCTTGGTTGTTGGTTTCTTTTTGATGACAAAAAGCTGTGTTACTAATGGCAGCCACTGCTTCCCCAGGGATGGGCACAGCATTCTGACAACAGGGAAACCTTCCCTGTTACCTCTCTCAGGACTGACAAGTGCAACTCTCCCTTGCCCGATGAAGGGACCCCAACATCTGCAAAGTACATGACTAACAGTGGCTACAGGTGGTACACCAGAGGGATCCTGGGTAAAAGATGAGTGGTCTGAGGTACAAAAATCTCCACAGCTGAGTCACCAACCTGTGGCTAAGGCAAGCTGTTAGTTAACAGTGCTTTTGAACTGACAGAAACAATGAAGTGTGCCATTTAAAAGTACGTTACAGTCTCAAGACAATCCATTAAACACAACACTCCTAGCTTTAAAACAACTCTCCTGAAGAAGAAAGTAATAAAACATCAGTAAAAATAGGAAAATGGAAGGCTTTTTCCCCAAAGAGACCTTATTGGCCCAGCGAAGGAAAGTACAAACTGACCGTCTATCATTGCAAGCCTCAGAGCAGCGTACTCTTCAGTGGTAGGAAAGTACTGAAGGGCTTCACACCAAACTTGTCTTTTAGTCAGCTCAGCATGACCTGCTTGACAGTTTGGAAGATGCCCTGAAGCTTTGGAAGCTGGTCAGCTGTTATATCCTTGGCAGGATATAAGCCTTATAGCTAACACTACTGTATCAGTGATCAATATGATGAACATCTTCAGTCCACTTTACCTAAGGTAGGAGGTTTAGCATTTAGCAGTTTAGTCTTTTGCCTTCCTTTAGAAAATCCACCGACTCTCAGGCCATTAATCGAGTCTGTGTTCTTGTTGGCAAAGTTGGATACCTTGCTTTTTAGCCAAAAGGCCATAGACATTGGATCCTACTCAATTCGGCATTGTTAAGGGCAGAGCCTGCCTCTTGAACCTGGTTGACTTGTTTGAAACAGTCACCAAGGCCACTGATGAGGGCAAGGTAGCTCACACAGCCTACCTTGACCTTGCAAAAGCCTTCGACACAATACCCCACTCGGGCATCATAGACAAGCTCTCCAGCTTAAATATAAACCCCTATGTCATAAGATGGGTTGCAAACTGGCTCAAGGACAGAACCCACAAGGTCAGAATTGCTGGAGCCATGTCAGACTCTAAACCAGTCACAAGTGGCATCCCACAGGGCTCGGTCCTGGGACCTCTCTTTTTGGTATTTATTTTTCTGAGGTACAGGCTAACATGGGAGGATTGTGGCTGACCAAGTTCGCAGATGACTGCAAACTGGGCACCATAATTGATTCTCCAGCAGACATAAGCATCCTTCAAAAGGGTCTCATAGAAACGGAAAACTGGTGCCAGAGCCATGGCCTTAAACTAAACGCCAAAAAGTGTATAGTCATACCCTTTGGGAAAAACAAAGTGCCCACAAATTACCACATAGGTGGTAATCCATTAAGTACAGAAGAAGTAATTAGGTACCAAGTTGCCAGTAACCTCTCGTTTGACAATCACATTGCCAAAGTGGTTAGAAAGACCTTCTATATTGCCCACCTTATCATGAAGGGATTCACATCTAGATCAGGAGAGGTCATTGTGCCCCTTTACTCTTCCCTCATCAGGCCCATAATTGAGTACAATGCCCCATTTGGGATGTACCTTACCCGACACCTGCAGCAATTGGAAAGACCCCAAAAGTACCTCACCAAGAGGATCAAGGGACTCAAACATATGCCATATGCTGCCCGGCTAAAGAAACTCCAGCTCTACTCAGTAGCATACCGCCTACTCAGAGGCGATCTATGCCTGACGTACAAGGCCATGACAACCCGGAATTAATGGACATGCTCCACCTCAGAAAATCCAAATCCACCAGAGCGAGAGATTTGAACCTCAGCATAGAAATAAATAGGACATGCTGGAGGGACAGATTCATAACCCAGAGGCTCCCTTCACTCTGGAAGAAAATCCCAGTCCATGTTAGGCAGAGCCCCTCACTGACTCTCTTCAAGAGAAATCTTGACGAGTGGATGGGAGATCGTAGGTTTACCCCGGGGGACACTTCTGTGTCACTGCTAGACAGAGGTACAGTAAACTAAACCTTAAAATAGGCACAGTATACTCATTCCAAGGGGTGGCGAAAGCCAAACACACTCTGGCTAGGCTTATAAATGCCCTAGGGCAGATAGCCTAGTATGAACCTATGAACAAAGATGAGTAGAAAGTTACTGATGTGCTCAAAAGTCTTAAGGAGCACTTATTGACATCTGTAAATGGCTCCCTATACCTTTTGTGGCTAAATTAAATACAGTTAAGAAAAAGGGCTCAAAAGGAACTGGAATATGAGCAGTCCCTCTCATTTTCATCAGAAAGTGAATATCCAGAAATGAAGGGGGCTGATCTATTTTTCCACAAAAATTCCAGTCACTTTCAAAAGGTTTTAAAGACTGCAATAAACTTTTAGCCAAAGTATACATTCTCCCTTATCAGCAGAAAAAAAAAAACGAGGAAAATAAAAGTTTAACTTTCTGTTTCTTTTCTTCTAGGGATATTCCTAGAAGGGGTTGAATCAAGGGTGGTACATCAACCTGGGAAAGAAGTCATGTAACCCCTTTATGCAGGGATGCATTCCATGATTATTACTCTTTGATCAAAGTGGTTCTCTCATGTCCATGGAGGGCAACTTAACAGCTGCACACGATGTAACTAACCTGCTGTCCATGGTGGCTGCAAGGACTATGCCAGAGTGCTCTGAAGCCAAAATTGAATGGTTTAAAGTAATAGCTACTGCAGTGGCATTAGCTGAGCCTGCTGTGTTGGCAAGGGCTCCTTGCAGGTTTTCTTTTTTCAAGACCCGGGCGAAGGTAGAAATGACGTACTGAAAATCTATCCTGTGGTTGTGCAAAGAATGAAGCCTGATCTCTGGTTTGCACTGCTGGTAAGAACAGGAAAGTTGTCAAACGAAGTGCTCACAAGTAGTGCACACACTTACATGCCCCAAATACCAAAGCCCCAGTAACTGTACAAAAGCACTAATTAAATAAACCCACTTTTCCTCATATAAAGTGACCTAATTAAGTCCTAGCACTTAGGAGCTAAAGATAGGAGATAAACTGTTTGAAAGACCAACCATTTCCAGAAAAATTATAAATGCACAAAAACTGCCAATATTCTTAAAGATATGCATAATTTTTTTCACATACACAAATGCTGTAATTAAATCAAAAGGTGCTTCAATAAAGAATTAGTTTAAGGGTGTGCACACACAACAAAGTATTAGTTTAAGGGTGTGCACACACAACAAAGTATTAGTTTAAGGGTGTGCACACACAACAAAGTATTAGTTTAAGGGTGTGCACACACAACAAAGTATTACTTTAAGGGTGTGCACACTTATGCAACCAGCGTATTTGTACATTTTTTATTTTTTATATTTTTTCTCCTAACAGATTTGTTTTTCAGTTGAATTGTACAGGTTATAGGTCACTTTAAAGGTGGGAAAAGTTTTAAAATGATTTGTTGTGACAACACAGATGCATATTTATTGTGAGCCCATAACTTTTATATCTGATGTCATTTTCATTCGTTCTTCAACAAATGGGAGACAGTCCCTAGCTACAGTAGCCTTGGGGTGGTCCTCATGGAAGGATATTTCAGACAATGGCAGAACCAAATGCAGCCATGTTTCTGGAGATGATATCCAACTTGTAATGAGCAATAAAGGTATGAGCATTAGACCAAGTGGCAGTTGCACAAATACCATCAATAGAAGCTCTGGAACAAAAAGCAGCTGAAGTGGCCATTGACCTTGTTGAGAGTGCTTTTAGCTGTTTTGACAAGGTTAAACCTCTTGAGGAATAAACATAAGACATACAATCCATTACCCATTTGGCTAGTGTAGTTTTACATACTGGTTTTCCCAATTCATTACTGGCAAAGGAAACAAACAACTGGTCAGTCTTTCTAAGTTTTTTGTCCTATCAAGATAGAAACAACGATGCCTACGTACATCTAAGCATGTATTATTTGTCAAATTTAGGAAAGAAAACTGTCAAGTTGATCACTTGGTTGATGTTTGCTTCTGAGGCAATTTTGGGTACAAAGGAAGGATTGGTACGTAAAGTAACCAGATCTTTATGGAAAATTAAATAAGGCAGTTTTGAAGAGAGTGCTTGGAGTTCACAAGCTCACCAAGCAGAAGTTATAGCCACAAGAAAAACTGTTTTCCAAGAAAGAAATATGAGATCTGACTTACCTGAGGGTTAAAAAAGGGATTATATCAAATCTGCAAAACAACAGTAAGATCCCAAGGTGGGGTGGGATCTTTTATTGGAGGCCTCAGTACAAAGATACCTTTGAGGAATGCTTTACTTAACTTGGATGAGGCTAAAGGGGAAGCATTACCTCCAATGTGATAGTTGGAGATGGCTGCCAGGCAGCTGAACTTCGATTTTGGAAAAACTAGCACCACTCTGAAAAAGAATTAAGCAAGAAAATCTAAAATAGCAGGGATCAGAGTGGTGAAAGGATACAAGTCTCTATGCTTTGCCCAAAAAGAAAATCTGTTCCATTTACTCTTATAAATCTTTCTTGTAGAGGGTTTTTGTGAAGAAAATAAAATTTGGCAAATAAGACAGGAAAGTCTGGAGTGTTTAGCCATTATTGGAACTGAAGAAAGCATGCAGTTAATCTGAGGCCTGTAATGTCTGGATGAATTATCCCTGATGGATGTGAAAGAAGGTCTGAACTGGGGTCCAGTGTCCAAGGTGAACATAGCAGATGAAACCATAGGAAGGGGAACCACACTTGCTGAGGCCAGAAGGTGGCAATGAGGATTACTTTGCTCTTCAATCAGAGTGTTTTCTCAAGGAACTTGAGGATAAGAGGTAGGGAAGGATAAGCATATAGAAGACCGCAGGGCCAAACGTGGACTAGAGCATCTCTCAGTGACTGCCCCAGAGGGGGAATTAGGGCAAAGAACCCACTGCATTTGCTGTTGAGGGGAGAGGTGAATATACTGCAGCAAGGATGACCCCATTTGTGGAAGATCATATCTGACACCGATTGATTGACAGACCACTTGTGAGGTATCAAGATAGTCCTGCTGAGTTTGTCTGTGAGAATGCTGAATTTCTCCAGTATGTGTGTTGCTACCAGAAAGCAGTTGGAGGACATTGCCCATTGCCAGACTCTCACTGTTTCTCGGTTAAGGGGGTAAGATCTGGTTTCCCCTTGTTTGTTGATATACCAAACTACTGACATGTTGTCTGTTTGGACAGTAACTGCCCACAGAGGAAGAGTGTTTTGAAAGACCTGCAACGCTAAAAAAATCACTCACATCTGTAGGACATTTATATGCAAATTGCTCTCTTCTGGGGACCATGTACCTTGAACAGTCCATCACAAGAAATGCCCCCCACACCAAATAAGAGACGTCTGTGGTCAATGTGGCAGTTGGGGTAGAAAGGATACATGGATGTCCTTAACAAATGTTGGACTGAGTCCACCACAGTAGGGAGTCCTTGCAGACTCGAGATGGTCCTTGCAACATCCTATAAAACTGTCTGAGGATGGACCACTGAACTACTAGAGTCCACTGGAGGATACGAATGTGAAGATGAGCAGTAGGTAACAAGGTAATCACTGCAGCCATCAATCCTAGGGCTTTGAGATCTAATTTTGCTGGAGAAGAGGAGTGATAAAGAATCTGTCTTACATGCAATCTCAAGGCAAGAATTCTGTTTTGTGCTAAGAGAACGAGATGATTGACTGCATCTAACCAAGTCCCTATAAACTCCAAGTCTTGAACTGGATGAAGGTGGGACTTAGAAAGATGGACTGTGATCCCCAGGGATTGAGATAACCAGAGTAGGCATCCCCTGGCTTTTACTAGGAGATGCCTGGTTGGTGAAGAGCCAGTCTAAGTCTTTCAGATAAGGAAATACTCTGAATCCATGCAGTCTCAGATGAGCTGCTACCACTGCCATGCATTTGGCATTTAAGATGGGGCTGTGGTGAGACCGAAGGGCAGGGCTCTGAATTGGTAATGATTGGCTCCCAGCTGGAAGTGTAGATATCTTCAAGAGTGACTGTTCATTTTGATGTGATAGCACGCGTCCTGAAGATCTACCGAGTGCATCCACTCATCCTTGAACCATGACCATCCAGAACTTGGAATTCTTTATAAACTAGTTCAGATAACTGAGATCCAGGATAGGTCTCAGGTCCCCCGTTTTCTCTGGCACTAAAAAGAACCTGGAGTAAAATCTGGATCTGCTTTAGCCTGATGGGACCTCTTGGATTACACTTTTGTCTAGCAGTTTTTGAATCTCCAGAGCTGCTAACTCCCACTGACTGGGTGGAACATTTTCTTTTCACAGAGGAAATTTGTAAAAAGGACAATCCTTCAGAAGTGCTGAAAGGGTCTCTCTGAGAAGGTATTTTGGAAGCCTTGGTTTTGCGGGCACCCTCTGCTATGTGGGTGGTGTCTTTCATTATTTCCCCCTCTGCCTTTGGAAGAAAATTCTCCACGTGAGTCCTGAAAAGGCCCCCCAAGATTTCCAGAACCACATCTTCTTACCACTGCATTGATTCCTAAAAAAAAAGTCTCTGCGAGGTAGCGAAACAGATTCCCATTGCAGACAAGGTCTTTACATCCTGATCACATCAGGAAAGTGTCTCTAACGGTGTGGCCAAACAGAGAGGATCCATTAAAGGAAGCACTGATGAATGACTCTTTGAAGGGCGCCACAAAATCACACAGTTGCATCCAGGCATGTCTCCTAATGGCTACGCCTGAACCTGTAGTGTGCAAGGAACCTTCAGCTACATGAGAGATTAGCCTCATGGACATATTGAAGTGTGCCAAATAGTTTAATGACTATAAGGCAAAGGTCACCGAGGCATAAACTCGCTTCCCATACCTGCCAAACACCATAGATTCTCTATTAGGAGGATGGACACAGGAGTTCTGTTCAACCAGCTCCTGTTTGGCTGCTGCAAAAATTATACCATCCACAGGGATTCCCTTACTCTAAAACTGTCTGTCTTTAAGTGTTCGAAGAATCTTATCCAGATGTTATGGGATCAGTTCTACTGTATCTGGTTCCTTCCATGCCTGGTGAGAGACAAGATATGTAAGCTCATCTGCTGGGGGGGACCCAAGACATATATGGGCCAGACCCAAAGGCTTCTAGGAACACTGATTCCTCCTGGAAGGGAGCTTTGGAGGACCAACCACCTTTTTAGAGCAGGATTTCTTGGATGTCTCCAAAGGAGACATTTTCTGGTGGAGATCTTGGGGACTCTTCTCCTTCATCAAAATCTGTATCTTCCATCAAAGATTCCTGAGGGGAATCTATGTGCCTTCTTTTGCACAACCTCTTCTGGGGGTCTCTTCAGTGGGGTGTCCTGCAGAGGTATCAGAAGAAGCTGGAGCTCCCTACCTGGAAATGCCTGGAAACTCTTATGGGCTGGCTGTCCCTGTTGAGTAAGATGAAGAGACACAGAAACAGATCCAAAGGGGGACAGGGATCTGATCTGAAGAAGTAAGAGTCAAAACAGAGAGAATGCAATCCTGACCACATGCCACTAGAGCATCAAAAAAGATCTGAGGTGGTACAGTGGTTATGGGCATTATGGGTGAATGGATGAGCTCAAGAGTTGGATCCTAGAATCTAGTGAAAAGCAGCTGAGTCGGATCCGAGACCCATTTGTTGAGGAACAAATGAAAATGAGAACATCAAATCTAGCTTTAAAGTAAAGTTATGATACAAAGAAATAACATATGATCTGCTGATCTTTGAAGTGATACCTTCTTGGTGGGTCCAAGATTGGATTAATCTTGTTCTCCTCTCCAAATTGGCATTTTTAAAAGTAGTTACATTTAAGGATACACACCTTACATGTATGCATATTAAGACATCAAATAATGCACCATACCTCTCAACTATCCAGATTTTTGCAGAATGTCCAGATTTTTGCCTCTTATTTTATCCCTGTTCCTCATAAAATTTGTTTTTTTGACAAATCACTAGTATGATTTGAGGATTAAAGTCATTAAATAATGACATGTCTTTAAGTTTCTGACTTCATGTCCTTCTCAAAATGCATGCCAACACAAGTTTTGTTATTCTAGCAACTTTCTAAGTTTAGAAGAGAAATATTTCAAATGTGTCCCTATTTTTGGCCCTTTTTTCCCACATTATGTCATGCTTTGTCTAGATTTCTTGTTGCAAAAGGTTGAGAGGTATGTGAATGCACTAAGAACACACATAGCCTCTGAACTTACCAGTTTGCCTTCACATGTTGAGCAAACAGGTTTCCTGCAAATCAAGAAAATCAATGAAGATCTGACATCAGTGTCGTGAAGTAATACACAAGTGAATGCCTGGCAACTCCAACAGCAGAATTAGAAAGGTGGGACAGTTAAAGCACAGCAAGATGGCATGAGGGTACTAACAAACCAACAATGAAAGTCTCTTCAGACCTGCTGATATTAGTAAGAATTTATCTGCTATATCTATCAAACGGTATACATTCATTTGATCGGCTGGTGGAAGGTCGACTGGAATACGTTCGAAAGCAGTGTGGCAAAAATTCAAAAATGCGAATGTAATTGTTGCGAATCACAAAATACCCCCCCCCCCCACGTTTGACCCATGGTAGCGCTTGTTTAGGTGGTTCAGTGGTTGGAAATGTTGCACTCGATGTTTTGTATGACATTCCGACTGTTCGCCACCGAGAGATTTGATTATAACACGGTGTTATACCCGATCGAGCAATGTTAGCTTGATCAAATGAATGTATTCCCTATCAAACACTATCAGATCTCCTCCTTGGTGGACTGTGCGTGGGGGCTGAATCTCAAGCAGTAAATCCAACAAAGTACAAGCAAGCTGAAGACAGTGAAAAAGGTCAATTGATAAAAAAGCAGAGTCTGGGAGGACAGAGTCCCAGAATTATTTTTGAGAATGGAAAAGATGTCTGCAGTTGAGAAATTCTTGAATTAAAGAGCTGAAAAAGCCATGCTCTTGTGAAGAGGTCACTGATTGCATTACTTCCCCATACGTATCTCACAGCCCTTCCCTCCCAGGAACAAAGGAGCCAAACAACTATTCAATCCTCCTAAACTTATGTAACCCCACTTTTGTAAAACCTAAACCAGTGATGGTTTAAAAGTATGTGAAGTCTATCTCTTTGCCCTGGTTTCTGACATTGACAATGAATTAAAAAAAAAAAAAAAACAAAAACATAGATAAACTGTATGACACTGGTGCAATTCAGACACAATTTACAGAAGGAGAAATGGGTTGGTGTGAAGGTACAACCTGATTCTTCCAGATGATGGGATATTATCCCTTAAAAAAGGGTTTCCACAATCCTAGAGGAAGAGATAAACGTTATACAAGATATAAACTTTAATGCTACCAAAGCAAGAGATTCAACTAGGGGAAGCCTATCTGTCATGTAGTTTATATCTCACAGAATGGAGGGTTTCTTGAAAAATGGGCAAAGGTGTATCATCCTTCTTTAAAGAAATACTTGAGCATCTGGTGGTGAATCAAAACACTTCCCTTTAAAGGTCATGATAGGTTAGAAACAGCTGCTACAAGCACAACAAGAATATGGAATAACTAAACCATGTCACAGAAATGCCTGAAATAACATCAGGATATCCTGCAAATTCCCTGACTGCAGAAATATCTGGTACTGCTCCTTCCAAACAGGGAATGTTTCCATTTAGCAAAGTCTGCCTAATGGAAAAATCCTGGCAGCCTTAGTACTTTTCTCACCCTAGAGAGGAGGTCTGTTGAGATCAGCGGGTCTAACAAGGGAGAAAAGCTCAGTAGATGGAAATGGTTTTCAACTCAACTCCAAAGTATACCTTGCCTAGAAATGGAAAAGTCTTTTTTATCAGTAGGGACCTGAAAAGTACACCCTCCTCAGTCATTAAAGGATGAATAGAATTAGCTTTTTTTCTTCCCTGATCACTGCTGTAAGGTACAGAATTACCTGTAGCAATGAGAAGTCTACAAAAATCTCCATTACCACTGAATGGGAACCTTTTTACACTGAACAGCAATGCTTATTCTGTTGTACTACTTATAAGGACAGTATACAGCATTCATCTGAGTGGCAAGTAACAGCAATTCCATTTCTTATGTAGATTCATACAAACACTGGGAGTTGTTTGTTATCTATCCTTAACATTTTACAAAAAACTAGTTACTAAAGTCCATAGCCAACCAAAAGCCTACAGACTTACTAGTCATCTCACTTATGAAAGCTGTAAAGTAATTACAAAAAACATTGTTATTCCAAACCTTGAACATCACACCCATTTTATTCATTCGGTAAGTAGTACCCCATAACACATCAAGCCCACAAGGAGTAATGTTCATTTTATTTTATTTTTGACTGCTGCAATAACCTCCTTAATTCAACTAACCCAAAAACTGCCAATGAAAAGTGCATTTTAATTCCTTGCAATAATGACCTATAAAATAAAGTACTTAAATTATAGCCCTCTTTTTACCTCTAAGATAGCTACAACAAATGGTGATAAAAACAGAGGTTTGGAACATTAAGTATGTGGCCTCCCACCACCACTTTTCATCCACAGAAACAGCCTTCCTAAAACTAGTCCCTGCTCTATGGGACTCATTACTTCCCAACATATGAAAGTCTCACTTAATTTCTCTTAATGTGAAAAAAAATATTTTGATGGATCTTCTTAGTGTTAAACTGATTAATCTTATTCCCTTTTCCTTAAATGTATGCTCGTAAGAGTGTTTATGCATAAAGGTATATGTGTGTGTGTGCGTGCATGTGTGCACATGTCTCTCGCTATCTATCTATCTACATACATATATATATATATATATATATATATATATATATATATATATACATACACACACATAATACCAAAAATGCAAGAATGGTAACGAATGTAAACTGTAAGCAAAATAACAAAAAACGAATCTGGAATAGTCGAAAGAGCAATCCAAAACACTTTATTCATTGTAGCACAAGAAAAAACTGTTGGTTAAGCGCTTTCATCACAACGTGACATCATCAGAACCAAGAACAGTAAAATGGAAATCTGTTTATGTATAAAAAAGGTGCCAAACAAGTGCTAAACCCCCTCCTCAAATTAAAGAGAAAACATCCACAAAACTGCTAATGCAACATTCTACAATAAAGAAAATGCAGTTAAAAAGCAGTTAAGAAAGAGAAATATACAAAATAAAATGCATAGATATAAAATATCGCATTAATAAAATATAGTTTTAACGAATATTAGCCCTTCTTTTAAGCTCACTGGAAATAGATATAGTGTCATTCAAACCTGGAAAACTGCAAGCATCAAGTGCAACTACCAAAACATTTCCCTCTGCAGTAAAAAATTTTGCCAGTCACCAGGAAAAACACCAATCTTGACGTGCTCTAGTACCAAAAATTTAAATTGTCTAAAACCAGCACACAGCCAAGCATGTCTAGCCAGGGCACTTTTGTTGTCATTTTTCCTGTACCACCCTCCTCCCACACTTAAATATACTAACTCTGAGATCGCATTACAGTGGGGAAAAGGACATATTTCCTTATCCCCACTGTAATGCTCTTCAGAGAACCGGCTTTTGCGAAAGTGCACTTTTGATTTAGTGCACTTTCGCTTAAATGGGTTCGATCTTCTGATTGTCGAGAAGGTGAGTTTTCAACAGGCAGACAGGTTTAGTGCAAACTTCACTCCCCCTCACTCCCTAAAGGGCCCATAACCATACCAGATACCACTTTGCTGCTTGCAGTTTTTCAGGTTTGAATGACACTATATTTCCAGTGAGCTTAAAAGAAGGGCTAATATACACATACATACTCGCATATATATACATACATACACACACACACACACATATATATATATATATATATATATATATATATATATACACACACACATATACATACATACACACACATATACACATATGAATGTTTTGGAAAATACACTGGTAGATTAATACACTGATAAACATTATTCGCGGAAGTCACCTTGGGAATATGTGATGGTTTCTCAATTCTGTACTTATGAAAGATGAAATGTGGTACAGTAATGGACAAAGCATGTAGCACTAAAATTTGTCTGGTTGATTTAGAATAGCCACCAGAAAAAAATATTCTCCAAGGTAAATACTTCCAAGTCTAAAGGTGTAGATGGTTCGAATGGAAGCTTTGTAAGTGCTTCCAGGATTAAATTTAAATCCCATGGCGGAGTAGGGTTTTTAATGGGAGGGCAAAGAAGAAACACTTCTTTGAAGAAAACTTTGCACAGTTTATGAGAGGCCAATGTATTGTCCTGGTATCTGGGGCAGTAACTGGAATTGGCAGCCAACTGCACTTTGATGGTGGAGTAGCTGGAATGTGCTTTGAGCAATATAGACAGAAAGTGCAAAACATCTGCAATAGAAATGGAATAAGGATCAAGTCCTTCACTAGTTGACCAGACAGTGAAAGGCTTTCATTTACTCTTGTATGTTTTTTGAGCAGACTTTATTTGGAAAGGAAGCATGTCTTGCCAGTACAGGAAATGGAGAATCCATGTGGCTCATTTGATGTTGTGATGGTCTGGGTGAGGCTGAATGGAAGGATTTGAGAGATGATCCAGCTGAAAATCTAGATGTCAAGGGGGCTTTCTTAAATGAGGTCTGATCTTGGGTACAAAAACTGTCTAGGTCAGTATGGAGTAATATGAATCACTTCTGAGTTACAGGTTGATACCTTTTGCAGGACCTTGGGTATTGGGGAAAGACAGAGAAAGGCATAAAGATGACTGGGGTGTCACCGAGAGACTACAGCATCCCTGGGTGACTATCCCCCTGTGGGAACTAAGGCGAAGTAGCTTCTGCATTTGGTGTTGGAAGAAATGGCAAATATATTGCAACAAGGCTAGCCCCAGTGACTGAAAATCTCTTGAGCCAATGACAGACTGTGGACCATTTGAGAGGCATTAGCATGGTTCTACTGAGCATGTTTCCTGTTTGCTAGTCAGCTGGAATTCCCTGTAGTGTGCATTACTACTAGAAGCCGACTTGAATCCAAAGCCCACTGCCATACTATCATGGCCTCTCTGCATTAGGAGATATGATCTAGTTCCTCCCTACTTGCTAATATATCAGACTACTGCCATATTGTCTGACTGTATGGCTATCATTCCTGAGGACAAAAAATCCTGGAACTCCTGTAATGTTAGCAAAACTGTCCTCATCTCTAGGATGTTGATGTGAATACTGGCCACTAATTCACTCTTAAAATTATTGTACCATCCTAGTCTTGAAATGACCCCCAACCCAGAGGGAAGGCATCCAGTACTTCTGTGATGGCTTGGTGGTTAACTACTGTGATTATGCTGTACAGGTTCCTGGGTTCAAGACCTGCATGGCTGTTTATTTCCTAGTACCAACCTATGAACCTATATCATGTCAGCTGCCCTGCTAGACAGGGGTCCAGGGAAGTAAATATTGTGGGAAGAAATATCCAGGGAATTGTTATGGCTAGGCTTGTATAGGCCCTAGGGCCAATAGCCTAGTACCAACCTCTGACCCTATAAACCATTGTTATTAATTCTTTCGGTGTAGGCAGAACAAATGGTGTTCCTTAACAAAAGTGCAAACGGTAACCACCAGTTCAGATGATTTCTTCAGGATAGTGTTAAAATGAAAGTTGGCTGAAGGGGGGGTCTGTGAGATGGGACCCCCAGAGTGGACAAAATCTGCTGGAGGATTCTCATATGAAATCTGGCAAAACGTACTACAGAAACTGTGGCACACAGGAGACCCAGTGCTCTTAAAGACTTGTAACACCACATGGTTGTGATGTTGGCACAAAGTTTGAAATGAAAGTTGTAGATTGAATAATCTTTCTGGCATTAAAGATACTCGACATGAGGCTGTGTCTAGATGACATCCAATAAAAGTGATTATTTTGACAGGGTCGCAAGGGAGATCTCTGGTAGTTTATTGAAGGACAGGTAGAGCAGTAAAAAGTAGTCTCTGACTTTGGGTAAGACTCCCTGGTTGTTTTTGCTAATAGCCAATCATCTAGGTATGGGATCACTCATATTCTTTTCAGTCTTAGGGGAGTTATGACTACTACCATGCACTTTTTGAATACATGGAGGTCTGTGGGGAGACTGAAGGACAAATCCTTGACCTGATAAAGATTGGCTCCTATCTGAAATTGTAGATAACACCTAGACTCCTTTGCAATTTTTCTATGGAGGTAGACATCCAGGAAGTTGATGGAGCACATCTAGTCATTTGCCTTGAGACAGAGCAGAATCGTTCATACTGTGACCATGTCTTCCTCAGAAAAAGATTTAGGCCACAAAGATCAGAACAGTTCCTTGTTCCACTTTGGAACTAAAAAGAATCTCAACTCTTATGTAAATTCTTACAGGAAGACAGGAATTGAGCAACGTACGTAATGTCAGACTGATGATAGTTGTACAAAACTATATGGAATGTATAATGTGTGTAACTGGAAACATGTTAATATGGTTTGTTTTCTTTTATATAAACGTATATTTGCCTGCGTGTTAAGTGATAATTCAATAAATTCCTAGTCCTCTCTAACTTGCTGGGACCACCTGGATGGCTCTTTTTTAAAGGAGGACAGGAGAACTCCTGCAGAGCTGCTTGTAAATGTTCGACTGGGACACCAGGAACAGCAGCTTCTAAAGTGGTGGTCTTTGGAAAAATGGTATGGTACTCCCTCTGGATATGATACCGGTCACCTAACAGTCCTCTGTGATGACCATTCATGCAGGTAAATGTTGAGATAATCACACCCCCGCCTGCCTCCAGACAGTCAGGTCTTCAGGGATACTGATTTGTCCTTTCTGAGAAGGATTCTCTGTATCCCTGGTTTTGCAGATGTTTCCAGCCACACGGTCTGAGTGGGGAGCTTTGAGCAGCCTATCTGTCCCTGGAGGAGTGATCTCAGCACAGAATCTTGTAGTTTATTGGCAGTTTTGGGCTAATTTCTAGCCCTTTCAAGTCCCCTGTATAAAAACCCGCTTTGGCACGGTTTTTCGCTTGTTCCAACTCAGCAATAGCTCCTCGTGGTCCTGCAGAGTGGTGCTAGCAGCAGAGAAATGAAAAAGAGTGACTGCTACCAGATTTAAGTATATCTTACTGCTATTACCTTTGCGACTGTCTGTTCTCGCTGAAAACCGAGTTATATCTGCTCTATTGCCTGTTTTAAGCTTGATTTTGCAATTTCATACCTGCACTTTTAAAGTTTGTCTTTTTTTGTTGAATTTAACAGTTGAGGCTGCTCACTCAAGTGTGCTAGCCTGTGTTAAGTATTTACTGTGCATTTTCTGCTGTTTGTCCTGTAAAAAAAGAAAAAACAAAAAAAAATCCTTGTTTTCCACCTTTCCTGACCTAGAATAGTCCCTAATACAGGCATTGCTGTATTCCGGACTTTAAAATAGTTCCTGTGTTGCCCATTTCCTTACTTGGATAGAAGGAAGCTTCTTTGTTCAGCAGTGGGAGTGGGGAGCTTTGAGCAGCCTATCTGTCCCTGTAGGAGTGATCTCAGCACAGAATCTTGTAGTTTATTGGCCGTTTTGGGCTAATTTCTAGTTCTTTCAAGTCCCCTGTATAAAAACCCGCTTTGGCGCTGTTTTGCACGATCTTGTGCATAGCACAGCATCGGGCAGCGCCACTTAATCGGGCCTAAACCATTCTCGGCTCCACAAAGTCTACTCTTCACTTTTTCCCTTAGATCTGCTCTCTCTCATAGTAAGGTCCCTATTTTCAATCTAAAACCCTGCACTTGCTCATATAAGCAATTATATAAGTTAGCACTAGTAAACTAAAAGCACTACATCCTCATAGACTCCCTTGGAGTACTCGGCCCCTATTGGTCCTTTTTGATCAGTTATAAAGGAGTTACTTTTCTGGCATGTCCAAAAGTCAGTTGCTGGTTACCTCTCTAGTCCAGCTGGTGAATCTGGGAATCTTGAGGCAATGTTACAACTGCCTCATGTACACAGACAACCCTCTCCTCCTCCCAACAAATACTAATATATGCGAGAGATGCAACCATATAGCCAAACTGGAGGCAAAGCTCTCTCAACGCAGTACTGGCACAGTCAGTCAGGAGGAGAAGGTAACCACACACACCACAAATCCAGTCACACATAGACCTACTACAACAGCAAACCAAACACATAAACACACAAAAACATACTTGGAGGCTCTAAATATAAATCTGCCTAAGCAGCAGAGACCTCCAAAGCAGACATCCAAGCAACCGCTACCCCAAAACAAAACACATGCAACACATACTTCACAAAGTCAGTGTGCCAAACAGTCACAGCCCTTAAGGCTAAACAACACACCTGATACACTTGTAATAGGTGACTCTATTGTCAGACACACTGATGTCCCACTCACCAGTCTGAACAAGGAGAAGGTCACTGTGAGCTGCCTGTTGGGCGCCAGGATCCGCTACATAACACAAGCACTCAGGTCACTCCAAACCAAGTACAAATATGACTCATTGTCCATGCTGGTGTGAATGACCTGAGATGTACCTCCCTGGACTACATGAAAAGAAACAGAGGAGTTCTCTGATCACGTAGCCCAGGCAAGTATGACCCTGACCTTGAGTAGCATCTTACCCTCACTAAGAATGATGCCACAGTATAAAGACAAAATGATCAATTTTAACAAGTGGCTAACATTTTGGTGTCATTCAAAGGGGATCCAGTGTCTGTCAGCCTGGGATGACATGCTCGACAAGCCACGCTGCTTCACTAGGGACGGCTTGCACCTGTCACCCCTGCGCTTTCGGATACTGGCAAAGGCTCTTGCCACCTCCATAGTGCCCTTTTTAGGCAAAGCTCAAAAGACAAACCCACCTCCATAGACAACACAAGGAAAAAGAAACTAAGGGTAATGCTACTCAACGCCAGAAGTCTAAACCTCAAAGTGCAAGCACTCGAAACTCTCCTCAGTATGGAGAATATCGATGTCTGTGCAGTAACAGAGACCTGGTTTCAAGGCTCCCGAGAGCACCCAGCACTACCAGGTTATACCTCATACCATGTTTTTCGACCCAAAACTCGGACCGAACCACAAAGGGAGGGGGAGTATTCATATTCATCAAAGATACCCACACCTCCAGGTTAGTGGCACGACACGAAGCATCGGTGACCATCCATGTGCAACTAACAGTGGGCAAAACTGCCTTTCAGTTTGTAGCCTGCTACAGACCACCCTCCCAAACTCAGGAACCTCACTCGGCTTTCCTGAGAACACTGGAGAATATGAAGGTCTCTCCAAACACCATTATATTGGGTGACTTCAACTACCCAACCATAGACTGGGAGCATTACTCAAGCCCCAACACCCTAGCCCAAAGGTTTCTAGAATTTATAAACTCAAATGCTATGGAACAACTAGTCACCACTCCCACAAGAGGGGAAAACATACTGGACCTGATCAGCACAAACATGGGGACTCTATGCTCCACACCAGAGGTATACCCCTCATTGGTAAGATCGGCCCATAAATTACTCTCTCTGGACATCCACATCCCGACCCCACCACCAGCCCAGATAACCACAGTGAAAAACTTCACAAAAGCAAATTTCACACTTCTCAAAACAGAGGTGAAATCATTCAAAGTCCCCGGGCCAGTGGAAACTACGGCCCAAACTGTGGAATCCTTTATAAATGCATTCTATGGACACCTTCAGGAATGCATGAATCATGCAATCCCAAACAAAACCAAGACCCAATCCTCCAAAGGCAGGCATCCTGCCTGGTGGACCCCAGCCATAAATAAGCTACACAACAAAAGGAGGAAGCTACTATATGATAGAGCAAAATCCCTAAAAGGGAAGTCATCTCTGATCAGTACTAGCAAAAAACTATGGTCCCTCATAAAATCATCCAAGGCCAGCTTCAAGAGAAAAAATGCACAGGACACTAAAGATAATCACAAGGCCAGCTTCAGTTATGTTAGGAACCTGGGTGGCAACTCCCAGATATGTTCGTAGTTAGTCCAAAATGACAAAAAATACACTGAACCCACAGGCATTGCCAACATCCTGGCAGACAGGTTCAGTGCAAACTTCTCCCCCCTTCCCCCCCCCCAAAGAGCAAATATCTATCCCAGCAGAGAGTTGTCTCCCTGACATCTCAGATGCTCAGATGAGAGCTGCCCTCTCCAAAGCAAAAAACACAGCATCAATGGGACCGGACGATGTCCCGGGCTGCGTCCTACACGAGCCCCAAGAAGAGCTAGAACCTCATATAAAGTTACTGTTCAATCTCAGCCTTACTACCGGATATGACAAAAAATACACTGAACCCACAGGCATTGCCAACATCCTGGCAGACAGGTTCAGTGCAAACGCAAATATCTATCTTACTCTGTTAACAAACATCTTAAACTACTAATTAAACTCCAAAGAATACTGAAAGATGGTGATACATGCTAACACTAAGGATGAAATCATCCCACCTGGGTATAACATCCTTAGGGCAGATAGAATAACTAGAAAGGGTGGGGTGAACATCACTAGAATTTTCACCAACCTCCAAAAGTTCTTAACCAGGAATTGATTGAACAAACTCTCAGCTGGCTTACCACCTTCTATCCCCAAGAAACAATAATTCTAGGAGATGTTAACATCCTATTAATTCATGCACAACACATCATAGACTGGATTCTTACAAACAAAGATCCTACCAACTATACCACCTTATCACCTTTATTATAAAACACAAATGTCCAAATACAACCCCCCCCTAACCAGACTTGTTAGGAACAGCAAGAATTTTGTCCCTGACCAATTTCTTGCAGACCTCAAGGCATGTAACTGGTCCATCCTAAATACTCTAACCTTCCTCAATATACACCTTGGCTAACTAAAGACACTAAAACTAAAATAAAACTCAGAGACCAGGCCTGGAACAAATGGAGAACCTCAAAACCCCCAAGTTTCTGCAGCTTAGAAACTAAGCAGCCGTTATGTCTGATAAAACAATATTTCTGTCACCTCCTAGACAAACATCAAAACAATCCTAAAAATTCTGGGCTGGTTTCAATCACCTCCTCCATCCACACCTGAAACACTCATGGATAAAGATCCAAGCCCAGCTTACCTCTTCCCCTTGACCCAACTCAACCTGCCTTCAACCCTCCACCATATCATTCCTCTCCACAAAGGAGGGTCCTCTACTGACACATCTAATTACAGACCCATAGCAATACTGTCCCCTTATCCAAAATTATGGCAACTCATTACCCACCTCTGTTGATTCAATTAACCTCAACCAGAATAACAAATTAATATCCAAACTACTATAAATTGGTTTAATGCCTAAATGGTCTAAACTCTATCCTTCCCAAAGCCACCTGCATTCAATATGATGACTAAATGGTTCTCACAATTTGATATGCATGTCAACCAGACCATTAAATCACTCCATGTATAGAATAAAGAAATTTTCCTTCACAAGAAAGAGCTCAATAAATTATCCACTACCTATAACCACTGCCTAAATCTTAGGACACTGGGATGGCTAGAACTGCCCAACATAGTTCCATTGGCAAAGCCTGGAATGCCTTGGATTATATTTACTAGTACTTATTTGTTTTAATTTGCTTACTTATGTTAACTTACTAACTTACTCTAGTTTTGTTATCACATGTGTTAATGTACCTCTGTTCTTTGGAGCTTTTCTCCCCGGACCTCCACTGAAAACAGATATGTATCCAGTTGGACTAACCCGGTCAACAAATGTAAAATAAATAAATAAAAAATATGTACCCAAGGAATGGCGTACAGCAACAGTGGTCCCACACCACAAAGGTGGTGCCTCAATGGACCCTGGAAACTATTGCCCCACAAGCCTGACTAGCCTGGTCTGCAAAGCTATGGAGCGGATCATCATGGAACTCATAAACAAAGACATTGGGGATCTACAGATGCTGGATCCTACCCAGTTCGGCTTTGTTAAGGGCAGATCCTGCCTCATGAATCTGGTCGATTTCTTTGAAATAGTCACCAAGGCCATAGATGAAGGGAAGGTAGTCCACACAGCCTACCTGGACCTCGCAAAAGCCTTCGACACAATACCCCACTCGGGCATCATAAATAAGCTCTCCAGCCTAAATATCAACCCCTATGTCATAAGATGGGTTGCTAACTGGCTCAAGGATAGAACCCACATGGTCAGAATTGCAGGAACCATGTCAGACTCTAAACCAGTTACAAGTGGCATCCTACATGGCTCAGTCCTGGGACTACTCTTGTTCGGTATATATTTTTCTGAGGTACAGACTAACACGCGAGGACTATGGCTGACCAAGTTCGCAGATGACTGCAAACTGGGTGCCATAATCGACTCTTCAGCTGACACAAGCATCCTCCAAAAGGGTCTCACAGAGACGGATAACTGGTGCCAAAGCCATGGCCTAAAACTAAACGCTAAAAAGTATATAGTCATCCCCTTTGGGAAAAACAAAGTGCCCACAAATTACCACACAGGCGGTAATCCATTAAGTACGGAGGAAGTAATTAGGGACCTGGGAACCCAAGTTGATAGTAATCTCTCCTTTGACAACCACGTTGCCAAAGTGGTTAGAAAGACCTTCTATATAGCCCACCTTATCATGAAAGGATTCACATCTAGATCAAGGGAGGTCATTGTGCCCCTTTACTCATCACTCATCCAGCCCATAATTGAATACAATGCCCCATTTGGGATGTATCTTACCCGACACCTGCAGCAACTGGAAAGACCCCAAAAGTACCTCACCAAGAGGATCAAGGGACTCAAACAGATGACCTATGCTGCTCGGTTAAAGAAACTCCAGCTCTACTCAGTTGCATACCGCCTACTTAGAGGCGATCTGTGCCTGATGTATAAAGCCATGTCCAACCCAGAATTAATGGACATGCTCCACCTCAAAAAATCCAAATCCACTACAGCTACGCGCTCAAGGGACTTAAACTTCAACACAGAAATTAACAGGACATGCTGGAGAGACAGATTTATAACCCAGAGGCTCCCAAGCACTCTGGAATAGAATCCCAGTCCATATCAGGCAGAGCCCCTCACTGACTCTCTTCAACAGAAATCTTGATGAGTGGATGGGAGATCGCAGGTTTACCCCGGGGATCACTTCTGTGTCACTACTAGACAGAGGCACAGTAAACTAACCTAAAAAGGACACAGTAAACTCATTTAAAAGGGTGGTGAAAGCCAAACACATTCTGGCTAGGCTTGTAAATGCCCTAGGGCAGATAGCCTAGTATCAACCTATGATTAAAGGTCACAGTGTGGCAGTGGGATTCTTTGAACTATAGGTTATTACTAGGTTATTGATCCATGGAGATCTTTATAAGCATAGCCATACATTCCAATTAAGCTTTAACCCATACATTTTAGGTATGAATAAGAGACCAGCAGAACATTTACATGGTGCCCTATCCATGAAGGACAACAGTACTCAACAAGGGATGAATTTATGGTTAATATGAAAATAAGAAAAACATGCTAGCCAGGGAGTACAGCATGTCTGAGTTTTTAATTTTGGATGAGCATTTTCTTTAATAAAGTATTAACTTCTTCAGATGTGCTGTACTCCCTGGTTGGAGTTGTTTTTCTTTTTTTTCTGAATTTACAGTTACCCATCCACTTCATTTGTCCAAATTATGATGAACAGTGTTAACAGAAAAACTTTGCTTTATATGGAGAGGAAGACGACAGGGATTTGGAACTCTCCTGATTCCTGTTGAATGATCTCTAAGGGTTTTCAACTGTAACTCCCATGGCAAGACAGCACCTTTCTGTCTTGCTCACACCATATCAACTTCTCTTTAACTGTTGGTCTTAAATGAGAGGATTCATCAATTGGGGACCTGGTAAAGAGCACCTTGAAATTGTTTGCAAAGTCACACACACAGAGCCAGACATGGTTTCCAAGTGCTATACCATTGCCTGCACTGTGAAACAGACACATGGGGAGGTTTGTGATGTTAAGCATGGTGTTCAGGGTAGCATGCAGTTGCTTGGAAGACTCCCGAGTCACGGGCTGACCCAAGTATCAATCACATGTATGTTAGACCCATTTGAATTCTATTTTGGTGTGTCAAACAATTTAATGTCCTATGTGTGAAAGTACCTGATATGTAATCTTGCTTTCCCATTCCTATCAAATGCCCTTGACCCCTTGTCAGGGGAGGGACAGCAGAAGATTTATCTGTGAGCTTTTTCCTAGTGGCTGCAGTAACTATCATAGAATCCACAGGAGGACCATTAGATCCAATCTGCCTATCCTTAGGAGGATGCAAAACTTTACTGGGTCTGCATGGTATAGCTTTGCTGTATCTGATGCCTGCCTTGCCCACTTGGTAAGACAATCCACAAGAAGGACAACCCATGAAGTAGAATGGGAAGAAGCACCTCTTCATCCTGATAGGGTGTATCAGATGGCCAGGATCTTCACTGTTTCATCAATTCTAGGATTTTTGCCAAATGTGACATCTTCTGTAGAGGATCGGAGGAACCCTCTCTCTCTTATCCAAATTAGTGTCTATGGTAATGGACTCTAAAGTGGAGTCTGTATGCTTCCTTTTGCACATTTTCTTTTTAGGAATCACTGGCTGAAGTGTTTGCAGTAGAATCAGTCTGTACCTGTTGCAAATCACTGAAAGCTACCATTCTGCTTTGCCCCTGAGAACAATGACGAGATGAGTCAAGTGCCAGAGGATGATTATCTTAGGGTGGAACCAGCACCAAAGAAGTTCCTGTTGAAAGGCTTGGGGTAGAAGAGACTATCATCCTTGGGGGACCACTCCTCAACACAGACTCCTACATTGCCAAAGCAGGTGGAGCCGAGGAGCGCAGCCCAGACATGGAGGATCCTGACAGCCTAGAGGTGAAGATGGGAACTGTCAGTTTGAAAGCCAAAGATTCCAATGCACATAATTGCTCCAAATGAGGTGCAGCAGTGGATGTTGCAGATAAATTAAAGCTGAGCATCCATGCCAGAGACCCACTTGACACCAAAGGGGCTAGAGTAGAGTGTTTTGTAGGAGTAACTGTCTAGACTGAAGTCAGTGTGTCTGTCAGAGCTCATAAGACAGAAATCAGGCAGGTAGCTGGCTCCAAAACCACCAATGCAGAAAATAACACTGGGGAACGAGGTAGAAGAGGTGTGGAGAGGTCAAAATGATCCACCCCAGGAACACAGAGGGATGAGATAATACCCAGTTCCAGCTGCTGCTTCAAGAAGGCCATCATAGGCTCCCGTCCGTCTCAATGTGTTCCTAAATGAACCAAAGGATGATGCAGGCAGAAGTCTACTAATGGACAGACACATCTCAAATGCTTTATCCTGTGCATGGGTCCCTTCAAATTATCTGTGGTATGATCCCAGTTATTCTCATTATAGGTTGTTGTTTGTCTTTCGGCTTTTTCCCTGTAAGGGGTCGCCACCGCAGAATTCTGGTCCGCTAATGATTGACAGTAGATTTTCATGAAATGCCGAGGTGCCAGCTCGACGCCCAACCTTCAACGAAGGCACACCCATTTACACACGGATGTCTTTCGAATGATGCCCAACTGCGGAGAGGACATGCAGACTCCACACAGAAGGCACTCCCAAGCCAAGCTGAGAATCGAATGGGAGAACCTCTTGCTGTGAGGTAACAACACTACCGCTGTACCATTATAGGTAATATATACTTATTGACCATGGGATGGGTAAGGCCAATCTACAACCAAATGGGATAGGTTATTTTAAGCACAAGAAGGGAAAATGGCTAGGCTTAAATTGATCCGCAAGGGCAGCTAGCCTAGTACTTACCTAGGATATAAGTCTGGATCACAGAAAATGAGAAAATTAAATTTCCAAAGACCGTTTCCAATTCATTTCAATGGGAGACATGTCTAATTACTATGGCCTCTAAAGTTACATGAAGAGGAGTGCTTATGGTCTTCTGTGCTGCACTCTCTACCTTTTTTGCCTTCCAGTGGACAGAAGACCCTTAATTATCAATTTGGTTCTATCCATGAGAGATCATGGACCAAACCCTTTGCAGATCAAACATTCAACACTGAGGTGCACAGGCTCTAAACAAAAAACATTGTGTGCATCCTGAGGTGGAAGCTTGCGCCCACATTTGGAACATTTTTTAAATCTTTATTCATAGGTTCATAGATTCATAGGAGGTTACTGGGCTAATGGCCCTAAAGCCTTTACAAGCCTAGCTATGTTAACCCCGAGTTGCCTCAATTGTCACTGGTTATATGGATGCAATTCGCAGAGTAAGTCTATGACAAACTGACTACCCCTGTCCACGAAGGACAAGGGCGCACCCCCCAGGTGAATTTGTGGTCTCCCATCCATTTGTCCAGGTTACACTTGAATAGGGTGAGGAGCTCTGCTTCACGTGAATTGGAAGTTTATTCCAGAGTAGTGGCAAGCTCTGGGAGATGTATCTTTCTCCACTGTATGTTTTGCTAATATCATAGGCTAGGTTAATACCCCTAGAGTGAAGGACTCTTGTGCCATTTGACTTGCAGATGTACAGCATATCCATCAGGGCAGGGTCAAGTTACCTCTCAGTAGCTTATATGATACAGAGTACAGTGAGTACAGCCACATAAATCAGGGTTTGTAGGCCCTGTATCTTCTTGGTGAGAAACCTCTGTGGTTTCGCCAGTTCCTGCAGCTGCCTGGTGAGGTACATGCAGAAGACTGCATTGTACTCTATTAATGGTCTAATGAGGGTCAAGTACAGTGACGTTATAACATCCTTAGACCTGGATGCGATGCGATACTTATGAGATGTGCAACATAGAAGGCTTTCCTTACCACTGTGCCAACTTGGTGATTGAAGTTCAGATTATTATCTACCTGTGATCCCAGATCTCACACCACTGGGTTTGAACTAAGGGGGTGGTGCTGTCAATATTGTAATTAGCAGGGAATTCCACTTAAACAAATGGGATAATAATGCACTTTTTGCATTTAGTTTTAGACCTTTGCTTTGGCACCAGTAATTTGTCTGCGTTAGCCCCTTCTGTAATATGTTAACATCGTTGGGGGAATCTGTGATTGCACCCAATTTGCAATCATCAGTGAACTTGGGCAGCCAAAGGCTGTCTACTTTAGCCTGGACTTCCAAGAAATAGAATCCAAACAGTAAAGGGCCCAGCACAGATCCCTATGACACGCCACTGGTGACAGGCCTACTTGTACAGGTGGAGTCACCAACTTTGATATTATGTGTTCTGTCGGTGAGCCAATTCGCTACCCATCTAGTGATGTAAGGGTTAACCCCCAACTGGGAGAGTTACTCAATGATACCTAAGTGGGGGATTGTGTAAAACGCTTGGCTAGGTCAAAAGATAGGGAAGTATGCACCATCTTATCTTCATCCAGGGTTTTGGTTACTTTCTCAAAAGTCTACTGGGTTTCCTAAGCATGATCTACCCTTAACAAAGCCAAACTGAGCTGGATCTAGAGTTTGAAGGTTGCCTATGTCCTTATTTGTAAGGTCCATGATTGTTTCCATGGCCTTGCAGATGAGGCTGGTTAAACTTATGGGTCTATAGTTCCCAGGGTCGACTGATGGCCCCCTTTGTGCAAGGGGATTACTGTTGCTGTTCTTCAGTCTGGTGGAACAAAGCCAGTTCTCAGGCTACAGTTAAAGAGAATGCCAAGTGAGACCACTAGGTCCTGTTTTACATTAATAAGCAACCTGGGATGTTATCTGGTCCAATTGAGGCCATATTTTGGCCTTTAACAGCGCAGATATGACCTGATCTCTAGAGATACTAGGCAGAGGACTGATGTCAGGTATGCTTTGGGGTATGGCTAGCAGGGACAGGGTGATGTTTGTGCCAAATCTTTCAGCTACCAGGTTGGCAATTTCCTCCCATATAGTATGAGTGGTACCATCTACTACCAGTTCAGCATATAGCTGGGCATTCCTTTTTAGATTTTGGACGTAGTTAAAGAATGTCTTATGATTATCCTTAGCTAGGGATGCTATTTTAGCTTTGGAATTAGTTTTACAGGACTTTACAAGATTTCTGATTTGCTTTTTCAAGCTGTGGGGAGAAATTCTTCCTCTGCTGAGTCAGTTCCTTCTTGTTCTTGGACATCAGTTTCTTCTTTTTGCTATACAACCTGTTTATATTTGATGTCCACCAGGGTAGCTTGCTTTTTTGGGAGGACCTGGTTTTAATCCGGTCAGGTACAGCCGAATCAATACAGTTGATTAAGTGTTTATAATGGCATTTGTGTGCACCTCTGCATAGCAGTCACTGTTGTCTGTGACTGCGTGGGGTATAAAACATTTTATATCAATGCTTAGTAGGTTGTAGTTTGCTTTGGAAAAGTTTTGTTCCTGTGATGGTGACAGATTCAATAGTTACTTCAAATGAGACTTATTTATGGTCCAACAATACCAGGGACGGCATCACACAGGGGAGAGTGCAGTGACCTCCCATGTTGGCGAGTACTATGTCTAGGTCAGTTGAGCCACTTGTGGGGGTGCAGACTATATGTTCTAGAGCATTTGAATTGCCAAAGTCCAGAAACATCTGGTTAAGTGTGCTCATGCTCATGTATATCACCCAGTCAATGGAAGAATAGTTGAAATCTCCCATGACTTAGGCATTGGGCTGTATGGCAAGTAACTCCAGTAAATCCAACAGGTGGTGCGCTTTTCTTGGTTCATTGTGGGGGACCTATAGCTAGCAATGATGTGGTAGGGTACTTTGCCTATAGTTAACTGGACATGGAGTAGTTCAAGAGAGTCATACTGTTTGACCAGTCTTGAGGTGTACTTGGCTTTAATGAAGATGGATACACCTCCATATTTTACTCTTTCATGCTCATTTTGAGGTCTGAATGTGTGGAAGGCAATGTAGCCTTGCAAGGCCAAGGTGCTCTCCATGGCCTTAAACCATGTCTCAGTGACTGCACAGATGTTAGCATCTTTCCAGGTTAGGAGTGCTTCCAGGGAGTACAATTTCATGTTCAGACTCCAAGCATTAAGCAGCAGAACCTTGAGTTTGCCTTGAGTGGATTTTGTTACATCGGAAATTTTGTTGCTTTTGACATTGCCTAAAAAGGCACTATGGGGAGGCAAGCACCTTTGCCAGTATCCGAAAGTCTAGAGGAGACAGTCGTATACCATCTCTGGCAAAGCAGCGTGGTCTGTCAACCATGTCATCCCAGGCTGACAAATACTGAATCTACCTGGACTGACACCACAAGCTAATCCAATAGTTGAAGTCAATCATTTTGTGTTTATATTGTGGCATCATCCTGGGTGAAGGTAGAATGCTGCTTAGGGCTAGAGTCATACCTGCCTTGGACACATAATCTGAGAGTTCATGTCTCTCTTCATATAGTCCACAAAGGTATGTCTCAAGTCATTCACCCCAACATGGAGTATGACAGAGCCATAACTGTACTTGTTGAGTGACTTGAGTGTATGTATGATTTGATGGATCCTGGCATCTGACAGGCAGCTGACCGTGACCACCTTCTTGTCCAGCCTGGTGAGGGGGACATCTGTGTGTTTCACTATGCAGTCGCCTATGACCATGACATTAGGTTTTGAGGTGTTTTGCCTTAGGGGCTTATTTGCTGAGACACTGGTGTATGTGTTATTATGTGTAGTGGTTTCTATTTGCATAGCAGTGTGTGAAAGTGGTTTATGTTTGGCAGGTCTCTGATCTTTTGGTAGGCTCTGATCTTTGGTAGGCTTCTAGCGACTACCTCCTCGTATGTGGGTTTGTGCGTCATGACATCATTTTTTTGTGTGAGGTGAAGTGTGTGTGCTGACAACCTGCTTTATGTCCAGTTTGTTGTAAGTGAGAGAACCGATTCCAATTTCATAATGTAATATCTCTCACATAGGGTATTTGTTTGTTTTAGGATTAAGTGGTTATACGTATACAGAAGGCAATTACTACATTGCCTCAGGATGCCCATGTCAATCAAACTGGGAGGTGAAATGATGGAAAACTGTCCATCCATTATAGCAGGTTCTTACCGTATGTAATTTTAGGGAAAGGAGTGGGCTAGTTTGAACAGTTTTTGTGACTAACAAAGGTGCTGGTTCTGTTGAAGGCTATGGATAAGTGTGGCAACGCTGCTCAGTACGCCTGCAGTGCAGTAGAGAAGCTTGGGGGGGGGGGGGGGCTTCCATTGACAGATGTCTCAGGAAAAATTGAGTTTGAAGGCATTTGTATCTATACAGGGTACTGCTAACCCCTGTTGCAAAGTGTGCTGCAATGCACAAACGTGAGATTTAAATACAGATGAAATTAAAACACTTTTAAGCCAATTTACCAATAGGAAAGCACACAATGAACCTTCCTCCAGCAATCCCCAGCTCAGACAAGGCTGGATGCACAGTCTTCTACCACAAGGGTACAGGGGAGCCCTTTTTAATGTAAGATGGCTGGTTTAGTGCTCAAGTGTATCAATAACATGCTAAATTCAGCAGGTCTGAATCTAGTCTATGCTATCTAGGTATCAGAACAGTGCAAATCAAGTGCAGAGAAGTGGAAAAAAAATACTCGGAGCCCTTTTGTGTTTGCCAACTCAGATAGACCAAGTAAACACCTGCTGCCAACAGATGAATAATAATCCCAGTCCTCCTAATGTAAAAGCACAGTAAAGGAGTATCCAGAGTGAAATGTTACCACAAACTTAAAGATAGAGACACAGCAGTCTACTTTAAACAACATATAAAATGTTATTATTCAATAAAAGTACTTCGCTTTGAATAAATGAGCCAAGAGCCACTCAATTGTACAAAATTTAAAAAGGCACTAAAAAAACTAGATAAACTGATTAATAAGCCCTCTAGCCAATAAGACTACATTCAGAAATCTCACGTTTCCCCATCCTTAACAGACCAGACCATCTCCCAGTGCACTAGATGGAAAATCCACTGACCTCTTTTGATGTAAAAACAATTGTTTGCTAGAGTGTAAAAATACACTACTTTATCCAACAGCTTAATAGATAATGAAGTTAGATCAAGTAGAATAGAGACCGGGAGGCAAAATACAGTTTTTCAAATGTAACCACAAATAAATAAATAATTCAGGATATCAACAGCAGTGAAGAAAGACAGGAGCTTATTAAGTTCAATTTACAGTAAGGGTGGACCGCTTAAAATCACCAGGTTTAAAAAAAAGATCATCGAAGAAGAGGATGGGTGGGAAAAGTACAGTTGTGTACACTTACCATAAATTTAGCCCTCAGTCGGCCAGAATATCAAAGGTAAGTAAAAATGCCATCGGTTGTAAAGGACGTCAAGGCGTCTGATACAAAAGGAGGCAGCCGACATCACTTCCTCAGTCTTTCTTGCCATAACAATCAGGAGCCCCCAGAAAATAAGGCTTAAATCAAAAACAAATTTGACAAATAAATTAAGCCTGTACCTCACGAAAAGAGAATAGGAAAGGACCACAAAAAGGGGGAACGAGGGAGGGAAAACAGGACTGCAACAGTGAATACACTTGAACATCTACATTTATGGTAAGTGTACACAACTGTACTATGTTCATCGTGTTTCACTGCTGCAGTCCTAACAAATGGGTTGATTACCAATGCCCAGAGAAAAAAGGGGGGAGGAACCAACAGCATCAAGGGTTGGAGATAATGCCCTGCAACACCGCAGTGGCAAACCCTGCCTGGCTCTGGAAAACAGAGGCAAATTATAATGCTTTGTGAAAGTGTGAACAGAAGACTATGTGGCAGCCTCCAAAATGTCTTTAGTAGGGACACCACTTAGAAAGGCTGCAGAAGTGGAAGCTGCTCTAATAGAGTGGGTCCTAACCCCTTGAGACAGAGCTTTGCCATGAAAGGAATAACAAAAAGTAATGCAATGTGCAATCCATTTACAAATGGTCTACTTAGAAATAGACTTTCCCTGGGCTCCAGGGGCAAAACTGACCAATAACTGTGCTGATTTCCGAAGGACCTTAGTCCTGTCCAGGTTAAACCTGAGTTGTCTATGCACATCAAGAGAATATAGGATCCTTTCACCTCTATTGCGAGGATTAGGAAAGAAGGTAGGAAGGTATATGGGCTGATTAAGAGCCAGGCTGGAAACCACCTTAGGCATAAAGGAGGCATTAGTCCTGAGAGAGACTCTATCTGCATGGAAAATAAGAAAAGGCTTCACGGCCATCTAAGCTTGCAGCTCCGAAACCCTCCTTGCTGAAGTTATAGCCAAGAGGAAGGCGGTCTTCTAAGAGAGAAACTTTAAATCTGTAGAGACAGCTGGCTCAAAAGGAGGAAGAGTGAGTTTCTCCAGAACAAATTAAGATCCCAGGCTGGAGTAGGTGCTCTTCTGGGAGGTTTTAGATTGCAAGCACCTCTGAGAAACATTTTCATTAGGGGATGAGAGAAAATGGGCTGTTCAAGAGAACAATGAGCAGAGATGGCTGTAGCATGGATCTTGATAGAGGAAAAAGAAAGAACACCCTGAAGCAAAATCAGCCAGGTATTCCAGGATCAGAGGAAAGGTAGGTTGAGAAGCAGATTCCCCTCTATCCTGCATCCATTGAGAGAACCTTTCCCATTTGCCAGCATAGGATTTCCTAGTGCTAAGCCTCCTGGCCTCCCTCAGCACGTCAACCACCTGTTGGGAAAGGGAGGGAAAAAAGGGAAGGAGTCATACAATGAGCCATGCTGCCAAATGTAGAGACTGAAGATGAGGATGTAGAATGTTTCCCCTTTCCTGAACCAAAAGATCTGGCTTTAGAGGAAGATGCCACAGATGAAGATGGGACAGACTGTGAAGCAGCAGATATCAATGCTGTCTGGGCCAGTCCGGAGCTATGAGAATAGTCCTTGGATGTTCGTCCCTGATCTTCACTAATACTCTGGGAAGAAGAGGAAGAGGAGGGAAGGCGTACAATGATAGCACGGTCTAAGGGAAGGACAGAGCATCCACTTTCCAGGCTCTGCTGTGTTGCTGTCTGGAGCAAAAGAGAGGTAGCAGATGGTTGTCTGGGAAGGAGAAAAGATCCACCTGAGGAGTGCCCCAACGTTGAATGATGCTGTAAAAGACTGCTCTATTCAGCTGCCACTCATGAGGATCCAGGGTTTACCTGCTCAACTGGTCTGCCAAAACATTGAGCCTTCCTGGAAGAAACTGAGCTAGAAGATGCATGTCCAGGGATGCTGCCATGGACCAAAGATTCATGCTTTGCCTGCACAGGCGGTAAGAGCGTGTCCCTCCCTGCTTGTTGATGTACCACATGACCGTAGTGTTGTCTGTCCTGGCAAGCAGGGCCACTGGAGAAAGAAGATGCTTGAAAGCTAGCAAGGCCTGCTGAATTGCTATCAACTCTTTTAGATTTATGTGCAGGTGCATCTGCTGGGCGGTCCAAATTCCCTGTATGCATCTGCCTTCCAGGTGTGCTCTTCAGGCATAGTCTGATGCATCTGCAGTCAGAACTTGAGTGGCAAGAGGTGTCTGAAAAGGCATGCCTTTGTTTTGTAGACAGGCTGTTGCCCACCATAGAAACTCAGCCTGCAGAGATGGAAGCAGAGGAATGATCACATCCAGGTCCTGTGTGTTGACACCAAATGTTCTTGAGGTACCATTGCAATTTCGTCATATGCAGTCTTGCATTTTGAATCATGAGAATACAGGATGCCATGAATCCCACAGCTTGCAAGTACTTCCTTGCAGGGAGCTGGGACAGGCTTGCCAGGTCCTTGAAGTAAACTGAAAGAGCTGTCTGCTTCTCCTGGGTGAGATATATCATCTGGGCGGCTGTGTTCAGACTCGCTCCCAGGAATGTTATCTCCTTGGATGGTACCATTTTCAATTTTTCCACATTGAGAGTGCAACCCAGGGAAGAGAGAAGTCTCTTTATGAATTCCCGATCCTTTAATAGCTGTTCCTGAGAGCTTGCTTGACTCAGACAGTCGTCCAAGTAAGGGTTAATCTGAATTTTCTTCTGCCTGCAAAAAGCAATGACTGGGGCCAGGCACTTTGTGAAGACTCTAAGAGCAGTATAAAAGCCAAAGGGCAATGCAGAGAATTGGTAATGCTGCTCGCCCACTCTGAAACGAAGGTACTGCCTGCAACTTTCCCTGATAGGAATGTGCAGATAAGCCTCTCTGAGATCCAAGGTTACCAGCCAGGAATCCTTTTCTAGTAGTAGTAGCAACTGATGTAGAGTGAGCATTTTGAACTTTGGAAGTACAAGAAAAGAGTTCAGAATGGAAAGATCCAGGATAGGACGCCAGGTGTCTTTTTTTTGGAACTAGGAAAAGCCTGAAATAAAAGCCCTGGCCTACCTGCTGAGCAGGGATTGATTCTATTGCTCCCAGATGAGACAGAGACAAAATTTATTTTTCTACTTCTGCCCTTTGGTTTGGAGGAATGCCTGGGAATCCCTTGGGAGCTGGAAAGGTGCAGAAAGAAAACTTGTGCCCTAGGGACACCATTCTGAGCACCCATTTGTCATCTGTGATAGTGGCCCAGACATCTGCAAAAAGGGCCAACCTTCCCCCTAAAGGACTCTCCCAGCAAGCAAGAACAGGCAGAAGTAAAAAGTCATTGAGAGTGTTTAGACTGAGATGCAGGCTTGGAGCTTCCCCCTTTGGTAGTGGAAGCCTGCCAACGCCTAGACCTATGAGAGGTAGCCACCTGCCCCCTAAAAGATTTGTAACCTCTAGTACTGGAACGGTTCTGTCTGCTAGTATCAGGAAAGGACCAACTCTTGGAAGGGTAATTTCTGCTAAAGCGAGGGGGTTGAACATGCAGAAAATCCTTAACAGTTTGCATAGACTTGGCCTTATCCTCCATCTTCTTCAATACCTCCTCTGCTTTGCTGCCAAAAAGACTATCTTTATGCAAAGGTACATCCAAAAGCTTAGCCTTGACAGGTTCTGGAACAGGCTGTTCTCTGAGCCAAGCATGCCTTCTAATAACAGATCCAGTAGCCGTAGACCTGCTGGAGACCTCAAGGATGTCAAAACCACAATGCAAAGAATGTTTATTGACCAGACTGGCTAAATTCAGTAAATCCTGCATGTCTTTACTCTCTGCCAAAAGAGGTACACTTGTTATCCTAGACTTAATAGCCTCCAAGGTGTGCTCCTGGTAGTTCAGCATATGAAAAAGACAATTGATAGCCCTAATAGCTAGGGTGGCAGATGTATAAACCTTTTTGCCACACATATCTAGGTTCCTAGACTCTCTGTCAAAGGGAACAGGATTCCTGGTAACAGTGGCCTTAACTCCTTTGGGGCCCTGAGAAATAACCTCTGGATCAGCCAACGGATTCCTGAAAAGAAACAGATGAGAATCAAGGACTCTGTAGTATCTCTAAGGTTTCCTGAGAGCAGGAGGAACTGAATTTGGAGACAAGGAATTTTCCAGAAAAACATCATCAACAACTTCCAACACAGGGGGAATAGCAAGAGGCCTATGCTGAGGTAAATCCAGAAACTCCCTAATCCTTTTCTTGGATTGAGGATAATCCTGACTTTCCCATTTGAAATGTTCTCTGAGGGTATTTAAAAGCATCACCAAAAGAGAAATCCTCTGGAACAGAGGCCGAAGGGATGGACTTCCTCTGCATCTGAATCCTCAAAAGAAGAAAAAGCCTAAGAGAATTCCTCTTCATCAGCAGAAATGCTGAAAGAATCAGAAACTGAGCAGGACAAAACCTCAGGGGAAACATCCTTATTCCTTTTAGAAGGAGGAGGCTGAGAACCCCTAATAAGAGTCAACAAATCATTAGCCATTTTAACCATTTGGGATTGAGGGGAACGCGAAGAAGCTGGAGCCTGCCTTTTCACAGGCTTACGAATGGAAGATTTATCTGCAAGCCTGAAGGATTTGGGAGGCCTGGCAACCGCCGAAGTTGCAGCAGAGGTTGAAGGAAGAAGTTTGCTGTCAGAACGCAAAACAGAAGCCTCGGACACTGGAGTCAGCTTAGCGGCTCTGGCTCCAGCAGAAGAGGCGACCGGTGACAGGTCGTAAGGCAAAACGAAGGCTGAAGACCTAAGGGACTCAAACTCAATCAAGGCCTGCGATTGTACATCAGCGGACTGCAAAGGCGTCTCACTGACTACCGCCTGACTGATGACCGACTTAACCTCATCCGAGGACTTAGCTTTCTGAGGCCTGTCGCGGTCCTTAGCCTTACGTTTCTTCTGACATCTGAAGCCTGAAGACCGGCAGACGCCATACCAATGAACTCAGGCCAAACTCCAAAATGCCTAGCCAGAATCTTAGCCCGACGACGGACAGTACACGGATTAAAGGAGGCATAGAGATCACACTTGGGAACATCGTGGTCAAGGCCTAAACAAATGATACAATAGGAATGAAAATCTCTATGAGGAATCTGCTTTCCGCACGTAAGGCAATTATTAACTTTTTCTGACATTCGTTAAGGCAAGAAAAGAGGATCCCCAACAGGGTACTTAGCTGTAGTACACTTCAACTCTTGTAGTCGGAAACCAACAAAGGTAAGCTGCCGATCGGCACTTGTGCATGAAAAGCTTCTGCTTCAGGCTCTACGGCAAGGAAGACGGAGGAAGTGACGTCTGCTGCCTCCTTTTGTATTGGGCGCCCTGATGTCCTTTACAACAGACAGCAACCAATGCCATTTTTACTTACCTTTGGTATTCTGGCCGACTGAGGGCTACCGGGAGCTAGATAACTCATTTGTTAGGACTGCAACAGTGAAACACGATGAACATCACAGCATGGAATAATCAGCAGTGCGATACTTTCAGACAAAGACAAAGGCCCAGAATTTCACTCAGTATTTAAATGTAATTTAACCAATGTGAAATGTGCAGCCTAGATAATCTGTCTACCTCTCACACAACAAAAACACAAGGCCAAGCAGATTCCTTAAAACAGAAAACAAAATGGAGCAGGTATCATAAAGCAGCTCTATCAGTCACAGACAACAAATTATATGTTTCCTCACAAAGCAGGGAATCACCAGCCGTGCTTTAGTTTATGTAGGCATCAAATCTTTTCAGACCACCAGAACAGTACAACAAAAAGTCAACCTGTAAGTTAAACTGTAGCATAACATCAATAACAACTGCTACACAGAAACATAAATATAAGCACGATCTGTTTTTTTGGTTCAGACATCAGGCAGCTGCCTGAGTATAGAGGAGTAAAATAAGAAAAACAGGAAACACTAACCATCTTGCACAAAAAATAAATAATTAATGAAGAAAACTGCAGTAAGAGAAAATAATCACTTAGCTGCTGGCTAGGAGACTATGATCCATTTGCCATGGCTGTAAACTACATCTGAAGGGAAGGCTCATGGGAATGTTTTTGTAGACAATAGATCACTAGCTAATGACTGGATGGGATCCAAGAAACTGTCAGTTTGGATGGACTGATGAAATAGAATCTCATTAAGATAGACATCGACAATTTACAATCCCTTGACCCAAACCAGTTTGGCTTTACTAAATATGATTTCTTTGACCAAGCCACTGATGCAATGGATACAGGCAAATCAGTACACACTGTTTACTTCAACTTGGCCAAGGCCTCTGACCCTGTCCCACATTCTGGCATTACTGACAAGCTATTCAGAGTAAAATGTAAAGCCCTGTACTATCCACTGGATAGCAAATTGACTTAATGATAGAATCCAATATATTACTCTAGAAACACATGCCCATGGAAAAGGGATCATTACTAGTGATGCCCCTCAAGGATCGATCCTTGGGTCACTTACCTTTTGCATATATACTCTGATGTCAAGGCTGATATCAATGATCTGTGACTAATCAGGTATGTGGATGACTGCAAACTTGAAACTGACATTCATTCTTCACAAGAGAATAACATGTACAAATCAGTGTTTCCTGGGCCATGGACATAAGCTAAATGCCAAGAAATGTAGTACTGTGTCCTTTGGCAAAAATAGTCATGCATGCATCTATCACGAAGATGACATGCATATCTCTGAAAACAGAAACAGTTAACAGGCACTTGGGTACTTCAATTGACAATGAACAATCTTTTGATCACCATGTGTCTACTACCATTATGAAATCTTTTTATCTGGCCAGACTGATTACCAGGGTTTTATCTTCTGGGTCAAGAGAAGTTATTATCCCTCTCTACTTCTCCCTTATGAGTCTCATACTTGAATATAATCTCCCTTTCAGTATTGTACATGTCTAAACATACGACTCAACTTGAAAGACTGCAGTGTTTCCTCACTAAAAGAATAAAGGTCATGCCTTCCTTCTGATACCCAAACAAGCTTAAAGTACTTTCACTCTGCTCTGTTTCCAACAGGGACTTGAGGAGGACCTCTGCCTAACCTATAAAGCCTAGAAGGATCCAGTCTTATGCAATGTCCCGCACTTCAGCAAAATAAACAACACCCTAACACACACTCAAATTAACTAAACTTTCACAGCAGTAAAACAGAATCTGACGGCAAGATAAACATCTCTCTCAAATAATCTCTCTTTTATGGAACAGACTAAATGTACAGGAAAGTAGCATGCTGACTCTCTTTAAGCACAACATGGACATATGGATAGGAAACCATAAATGAACCCTTGGTCTGATCACGCAAGCCCTTAGTGAAACAGGATGAAATTATCTAGCAGTTATTCAAATCTTAGGGCTCTGTCAAATTCAGATCTTGATGCATGATCTACCTGATCAACAGTGTAATACTGAACCTATGACTCCTCTAAGAGTTGCTCAAACCACAGGTAACTGCATTACTGCTCATGGTTTAGGTAAGACCTAACAGACCTACACCACTGGCAAAAGACTATACTTTCATAGCCTCTACCACATCAATAACAAGAAAACAATTTATTTATTTATTTGACATTTGTTAACCGGGTTAGCCTGGCTGGGCAAGCTGCCCTTTTTCAGGAGAGACCCGAGGAGAAAAGCTCCAAATACACTGTTTGCAAAAACAACAAATAAAAAGAAGTATTTTTGCAGTACAGTGAAATATTCAACAAACAAATGGAGGAATGTATATAATACTGTGAAAAATTCCACAAAATACAGGAAGGAAGTGTTTAACTATGACTCTTAGTCAATATACATAGATATAACTAAAATAACTCAGAAGAAGTACAAGATATGCAAGTAAATTCAATAGGGATAGAAATGAAAATAGTAAGCAAACAAGGGACCAAGATAAAGTAATGGATAGATAAGTCAGTCATAGAAATATAAAGTAATTATGGGACTTGGATATTCTAAAGGAGTGGCTGAGATAGGAGACAAGAAAGGAGTGCAGTTAGTGGGAGAAGAAGTGTGGTCTATATGGTCAGGTGGGGTCATTCCAGGAGCAGATCCAGGAGGACTGCAAGAATTCCTTTAGTGCTGTTTTAAAGCTGTGGATATTGTCTATTTTGGGTAGTTGGAGAGGAAGGTTGTTCCAGGCAGAGGTGACAGAATGGCTGTAAAGTGTCTTACTGATGGATTTGTTGGGTCTTGTGATATGCAGCAAGAGTTGGTCAGAGCTTCGTAGGTCACGCTTAGGGATATAAAGAGAGATACGATTTGTCAGCGATGGACATGCTAGGGGTTGGTGAAGGATGGGAGTGGATCAGGTGGAGCTGTGGCAAGAGGAGTTGGTGTTGAAGTTCAAGACAATGAAGTTTTTTTAAGGCAAGGCAGTGGTGTGTTCGGTATGGGAGGTCACTGGCGAATCAAGCTATTTTATTGTAGGTGAGTGCCAGTTTGGAAATCAGGTACTTTTGCAGGTGGGTAAACACTGGGGCAGCAAAAAGTAGGGTGGGAAGTATGTAGACTTGAGCTAGGGACTGGTTAGCTTCAAGAGTTAGGAATTCTTTGTTTCTGTACAGCAGTCTAAGTTTTGGTGTGTCTTTTTTATAAAGTTATTGATATGGATGTCAAATTTAAGTTAATCATCTATGTAAACCCAAGGGGTTTAGTTTGTGATTCCACTTTGAAGTGTTGTTTAGAGAGGAGATGGAGAAGGTACATTTTAGATGTTGGAGAGCTTTGGGCAAGAAGAGTAGGAGTTTAGTTTTGTTAGGGTTAAGTAGGAGTTGGTTAGCAGTGGCCCATTTTTCGAAAGAGTGCAGAGATTCTTGAGTGAGGGTGAATAGGTGAGGAAGAGTGTCAGAAGTGAAGATACTTGTAGAGTCATCAGCATACTGAATCAGGGTGGAGTGAGGGCAAGAGTGGTACAGATTGTTAGTAAAGATATTGAATAAGAGGGGCCCCAGGATGGAGCCTTGGGGAACCCCAGTTTGAATAGGGAGAAAAGGAGAGGAGGCAGAGAGCCATTTAACAGATTGAAGTCAGTCAGATAGGCAACTAGAGAACCAGCCTAGTGTGGAGTTAGAGAGGTTAAGGGAAGCTATTTTGGAGAGAAGGAGTTTATCAGATACAGTACCAAAGGCTTTAGAGAGGTTGAGGAACAGGCAGGAGACTAATTTGTTATTATCGACAGATAAAGCAACAGAATGAGTAAAAGATAATAGAGTTGTAGAGATGCTATGCTTGGGTGAGAAACCATGTTGTGTGGGGGTGAGGAGGTTCTCTTGGATGAGATAAGACATGAGCTGTTTGTATATGCACATTTCAAGAATTTTAGATGGGGGGGTACAATTGCAATTGGCCTGAAATTTGATGGGTCAGTTGAGTTACCACCTTTGTGGAGGGGTAGAACATAGAAGTTTTTTTTCCAGAGACCAGGGATGATGCTTTCTTTAATAGAGTGATTGATGAGGATGGAGACAGGATAGGCAATAGAGGAGGCTGCTAACTTCAGAAAGGCAGGTAGTAGGTTATCAGGGGAGGGAGAGCAGGGTTTGAGTTTATTAAGAAACAGGCGAATAGTAGCAGTGGGGATGGGTTTAATGGGGAAGAGGAGGTGGGGTGTCAGGAACAGAGTTAGAATTAGGTTTAAGTATGTTCTGTATAGAGTCAATAAAGAAGGAGTTCAGTGAAGTGGCAGTTTCGGTAGAGGATGAGTTAGGGAAGGGACTGGTGGGATGGGTTACCGGAGTGTAGTATCTTACTGATAGAGGACCAGAAAATTTTGGGGGTGATATGGGAGTTTTTTTGATGGTTGAGGTAAAAAGCTTTTTTGTCAAGATAGATTTGTTTTTTAGTTAAATTTCAAAGTTCTCTTTAGAGATGGAGATTTGCAGAAATTGTATGCTTGCACCAGGCTTTCCAAGCTCTGTCCCTTTTCTGCATGAGGGATCCATGGGGCATATTTAGTTTTGACTCTAGTTTTCCTGATGGGTCTAAGGAGTTGAGAATGTTAAGCATATACTGTTAAATTTTAAGACAGCTTTGTCAAGGTGGAGATAATAGAGGAAATACCAATCTATAGAACAGAGTGTTTGGTTACATAGATTTAGGTCAAAGTTAGCTAGGCTACAGCAGTCTCTATATTTGTGGGATTTAGAAGCATGGGAGAAGTGGCACTGAATTGAAGTTGAGAGGTGATCACTAAGGGAGTCAGACAGAGTAGTGGGGTTATGACAGTGATTAGGGTGGGAGGTGAGGATCCAGTCCAGGGTTGAGCTGGAGTTAGACAGTTGGTTTATGCGAGTAGGAGAGGTTACAAGTTGTGAAAATGTGTATAGATTGATACTAGTGGAGGGAGAGTCAGACGTCAGTGTATTCCAGTCAATGTTAACATCGCTTAGAATAATAGTTTCATAGGAGATAGTTTGAGACATCCAGGCAAGGAATAGTTCAAGGGTAGGGATATTGTATATGGAGTCAATAACTATTTTCTTTTGTTTGTTTAAGTTGCAGTTGACAATGAGTATTTCAGCTGGGAGAAAGCTAGGGGGGGTGAAAGGAAGTGGGTGGAGGGAGAGCTGTTCAGAGTATAAAAGAGCCACATCTCCACCTTTCTTTGTGGCTCTATCTTGATGGAAAATATTGCAACTAGGGGGTAAGATTTCTCTATTTGATATGTGAGGTTTTAGCCAGGTTTCAGAGATAGAGAGAATATCCGGGATGTGGTGTGATATCCAGGAATGGAGTTCAGTGTCTTTGTTGTGGATACTATGAATATTGAGAGCAATCACATTTAAGATTTTTAATAGATGGGGTAGTAAGTAGATGGGGGATAGGTAGGAGGGAGAACAAAGTTGAAGGAGAGATGCTTTGGGTAAGTGTGTGGGCCTGGGTTGGGATGAACATCACCTGAACAGAGTAGATTACGTAAAAAGATTGAAGGTTTGTGGAGAAATGAGTAGAGATAGTCATATTTGAGTTTAGATTTTGTGGGTAGAAAAAGAGAGATAGGGTATTTAATTTTATAGAGATACACTGTGTCACGAGAGGAGAGAGGGTGATAAGTGAAAAGAGTAGGAACCTGGTGGAAGGCAGTGTTGGTGTGGGAGAGTAGGGCTATGGTATGGGTCAGGGGGTGTAAGATAGAGGAATGTAGAGATTGAACGACTAGGACAGTAGTAATAAGAATTAAGTGTAACATTGTGACTAGAGATGGGATGGGAGAAAAACAGGAGGTTGGTAGGAGGGTAATGTTCAAAAGGATGAAAACTAAAGTAGAGAGTTTAGGGTAGTGTAGTAGTGTAGAGGAGGGGTAATATGGAAAGGAAATTAGGATGAGAAGAAAGAGTGGTATGTTTTAAGAAAGGAAGACTGATAGGGAAAGGTGGTAGGCAATGTGGGTGGGGAAAGGAGGTAATTGAGAGGGAGAAGGTGATTGGAGGAGGTTGCTAGGGGGTGGGGCAACTAGGTAAGAGATTGAAAAGGTGATCAGAGGAATCTACTAGGGGAGGGGGTTTGGGGGAGTTACCAAATGGTGGAGTATAAATGTAATTGATTAAGGGGTGGGAGGGAATGGGGGTAGGGTAGGTGAGAAGAGTGTGCCAGAGCGTAGCGAGGGCGAAAAGAGCGGGGCTACACTGGCCTGGGAGATTCGAGAAGGAGAAGAAAGCAAAAGAAACAATCAGTGGAAGGGTGTTGTGCAGAAAAGTAGTGGAGAGAAAAGGGAGGGGAAAAGCAGGTTATCCTGGTGGAAGCGAACAACCAAGGACAGGGAGCAGGAGGGAATAGTTTAAAAACAAAACTACAGGAAAGAGAGAGTGGTAAGCTTAGCGATAAGCAGATAGGGAAAAAAAGAGTAGAACAAAGCAAGTGGAGAAAAATAGTTAACAGAGGAATGGTAAGAGCGGGAAGGAAAAAATTGTTGAGCAGTTCTGAGTAGGATGTAGCACCATGATCTCTACGATGGGGCAGAGTACTAGCAAATATGCTAACAATACTTTCAACTATAAAGATCAGGAATAAATTAAAAATGAAGGGAAGAAAACAAGATTATTTTTCACACATTCATTGCAGGGTTTGAGTAGTGTGGGATCATATCATCACTGCTCTTGGATCATAATATGGTGCAACTGGCATGCCTAACAGAGGGATAAGCCCCCCCCCCCAAAATTGGAGATCTGACCTCTTAGTCTTGAAGGATAACAATGTAGTACAAAAGCTTGAGCAGTGAATCACAAAATTTTAGGAGGCTTAGGACTTTCAAGGGACATCTTTTCCATGCTACTGTGAGTTTAATGTAGACTTAAAATAGTTTTTCAGTAAGTTATAAATGAAGAAATAGGTTGCTAGCATAACCAGAGTAGTATGTTAGGATGCTGAAGCTGAATTTGTGGAAAACAAACAAGGTGGGTTACTGTAAGGACTAGATGCTACTATGCACAGACAAGGACCTTATACATCAACATAAACAATTAGTTTGATAAAATGCATAAACAATGGGAGAGGCTATATATTTTCCTCTGTGATAAATATTGGCCTATAAACTGAAAAAAAAACAGAAAAGGGACGTCACTATCATTTCCTTCAGGGATACAAAGGAATATACATCACAAAACAGAAATACAAACACCATCATAAAGGACATCCAACAAAATCTGTTATCAGTTCCCACCTCACACCCTAATGACAGGGTTGATGGCTCCATCCACTTTTTTGAGCCTTGCACAAGTATAATCTGTTGCACTAGTGGAACTTAATAACCCTATACAAATTGCTAAGGCTATGGCTGCCATCAATCTGTTGGCTTTGGGTCAAGGCTCCAGGTCTCAACAGGATTACATTACATGTCTACAAAACAATTCAAACATGTTCTCAAACCATGTCTCCTACAATTATATGAAACTGCAAAAGCCTGTGTAGCTTTATGTTCCTGTCTAGAACAACATATAATTTATAAGAGTGGTAAAGATCCATTATGTCGCTTGGGTTATAAACCAATAAACATAGGATGAGGGGGCATGTGCAGATTATACTGCCTTTGCTAGGTGCCCTCCCAGACCTATCTGTCTGCTGTCTGGGATAAAAATGATGTGGCATGAAACACAAAGGGTGAATGTACAGAATGATTGCAGGGTGTGGGATTCTAGGGGCCATGAGAAATGGTATAAGCAATACAGGATATGGACAATATCATTCTGCAGGACTTGACCTATTAGCTAGAATTTAGACTCTCAATCAAGCTGAGTAAACACTGAGGATAATATTTTTTATGGACAGTGAAATGAGTTCTCTTCTGGATGCATCTGTATGACAATTAAAATGAACAGTCCAAAGATTTCTTAGACTTTGCACAAGTTCTTTCTTCTCAAAAACTCAAATGTAGTCAGCCAACAGTGATGTTTCAAAAGAATATTTTCCCTTTCAGAAAGTTTCAGGGTATCAAAACAGTGGAAAAGAGTCAAATGGGATTAAATGACTTGCGACACATCAAGCTTTACAACAAAATCAGACAATAAACTTCAGGGATATCCCAAGTTTCATGGGAGCACCTCTTGGGGTACATTCTGACACAGGGGGATGGCAGCAGGCCCTGTGTACTGGACTGCAAACAGGACATGTGAAACTGCAGAAGCCCTGGGATCTTTTAGGTTCCTGTTTTATGTATATCAGAGTGTGTGTGTGTGTGTGTGTGTGTGTAAATGTGTTATTTATTTATTTATTTATTTATTTCAGTTTGTTAACCGGGAAAGTCCATTGGGCCAAGGTAGCCCATTTTCAATGGAGGCCCGAGGAGAAAAGCTCCAGACAGAAAGACAATATACAATGTATTAGTACAGCATATGTGAGCAACAGTTTAACATTCAATATACAGCAAGGCTAGATTTTACATATCTTGAAATATATGAGCTGAGTCAATCACTTATAAGATATTAGCAAAAACAAGTGTTAATTTGTGGGAGAGTGAATAATTAACACGATACATTAGCACAGCCAGTGGTGAGTGCCACAGGAAAGTGATAATCAGCACTTGAGATTGATTCAGAGACATGTAAATTAACTAATAAGGCATTTCCTCATTGTGGCCAACATGACTCGGAATCACATTTTCTCACATCTTAGAAAAAGTCAGTTTTGACTTCAGCTCTTACCGCTGAAGGTGGGGCTCTTTCTGAATCCCCAAGACAATCTCTGTACTATTTGTCATTCAACATGTAGTTGTTCTTGTTTGAAAACTTTTATGTGCTATTATTTATTTTTTTTACTCTGCTGGCAAAATAAAGATTCACTTATAAGCAGTCTATTGTCTTTAATCTGCTTACATGTGAATAGCAAAAACCCACTGCTTTGGCCTTTCCTTGTGGATAACTCTTTCCCAGCATGACAGCACTTCCAGAAACAAACAGATATTAAACTGCCAAAATACGGATACAAGCAAGCATTCATTTTTATACAGTTACATAAATGACTCAAGGGTCAAAGTTTCAGCTCATGTTTGTTTGATAAAACTGTTCCATCCACCAGATCCACAGCAAGGATTACTGTCATCCCTCCTCTCCATATCTTCACGCATTCAATACGCTCCTGTTTTCATAAACTTTTGCAGTCACCCCACCCTCATGTTGTATAACTGACTCTCTCACATTCTGTTAACAAAAAGTGAATAGCTTACTTACCTGCTAAGTAAAGTTCCTAAGTAAAGTTCACTTACATGTAACACTCATCAAAAGAGTTCTTACAGCCTTCTCTGTTAGTAAATGTAGCTTATCAGTGGGAGTGGTAAGCACCAGGTAGCCTACCTACCACAAGAGGAGTGGTTTCTGGCCCAGAATTTGCAGTTTATTGATCGCTTTTCCATCTCTTTCAAATTTCAGGTTTAAAAGCCAGTGTTTATTTGGGTTTGCACTTGTTTAACCTCCTCTGATCCAGTTTTGGCATCCTGCAGACTACAAGAGCAACAGGAAGGATTAAGAGATACTCTAAGTGCCTCCATTTTGATGTTTTCATAATTTACTGCACTCTGCACTCGTTTTTTTGTTGTCTTTAATTTATCTGCATTTATTTAAACTGTACTTGTCTTAATATTGCTACACACTCGTGTGCCATCTTGTACTGCATTTAAAGTGTTTTTGCTACTGTTCTAACTGCTTTTCTGCAAAAAAGTTCTAAGGTTATTTCCCGCCTTTCCTATAACTAGGCTAGTCTAGATACACATTTCCTGGACTGTTTTGAAAGTTTCTGAGCCCCACAGACCTTTCTGTATTGGAAGGAATCCTTCTAGCTCATCAGTGGAGTGGTAAGCACTAGGCAGCCTGTCCATCACAAGAGGAGTGGTTTCTGATGCAGAAATTGTAGTTTATTGGCCATTTAGCATTTTTCCCATTACTTTCAACTTTCTGGTTTAAAAGCCCATGTTTGCGCACCATGCAGCGGCACTCAGCTGAGGTAAACTATTACCGGTGCCAGAAAGTCTGCTCTTCAATTTTCCCCTTAGAACGTGCTTGTTCTTTTACTTCTTGCACTTCAATTAGCTTAATCGGCTAGGACTTTAACAGGCTTTTATAGCATTTACTGTAGCATATTTAGGTGCTATCAGCACTAGCTGTTCCTACACAGTAACAGCACCAGTACTTATTAGTTATGACAACCCCTTCTGGTATGACTACAGGGCAGTTTCCTATGCTTTCTCCTGCTAACCTGGTGCACTTGGGCATTCTGAGACAGTGTGGCAACTGTCTAATATACACAGACAACCCTCTCTTCTTACCTCCAAACACTCATACCCGTGAAAGATGCAGTTATATCACCAAACTGGAAGCACTGCACGCTCCAACCAAGACTGGACTAGCTGGTCAAGAGGAGAAGGTCAACACCTGCAACTCACTACATTGAACACACAGCCCTCCAAAACACCAACAATCACAACCCACACATAGAAACACAAACCATACACCCACCTTCATGGAGGCTCTCAATAAAAATTTACCGAAACAGAGACCCCTGAGACAGAAATGCACTCGACTATCACAACACAACACCAACCCCAGAACACATAGCTCACCACCACAGTGTGCTCCTCAACCCAAGCCCTTAAGGCAAAATAAGTTGCCCAATGTACTAATCATAGGAGACTCAATTGTGAGACACACTGATGTCCCACTCACTAGGTTGAACAAAGAGAAGGTGACAGTCAGTTGTCGATCAGGTGCCAGGATCCGCCACATAACACATGCACTCAGGTCACTCCACAACAAGTACAAATATGACTCAGTCATTGTCCATGTGGGTGTGAATGACCCAAGATGTACCTCCCTGGACTACATGAAAAGAGATAATGATGGAACTCTCGGATGATGTGGCTCAGGCAGGTATGACCCTAGCCCTGAACAGTATTCTACCGTCACCCAGAATGACACCACAGTATGAGTAGAAAATGACTAACTTCCAACAATTGGCTAAGTTTCTGGTGTCATTCTAAGGGTATCCAGTACCGGTCTGCCTGGAACGACATGATCGACAGACCTCGATGCTTTGCCAGAGATGGCCTGCATCTGTTATCCCTGGGATTCTGGGTGCTGGCTAAGGCTCTTGCCACCCCTATAGTGCCTTTTTTAGGTAGTGTTCCAAAGACCAAAATTCTACTGTAACAGCTACAAACAAATGCAATCTGAGGGTCATGATGCTCAGTGATAGAAGTCTAAATCCAAAGATGCACTCACTCGAAGCTCTCCTCAAAATGGAGAATGTTGACATCTGTGCTGTAACAGAGACCTGGCTTAAAGAGGCAGAAAGCACCCCTGGGCTCCCAGGCTACAACTCATTCCATAACTTTCAGCCCCAGAATACGGTCAGAAGCACCAAAGGTGGTGGTGTTTCCATATTCTTAAAGGACACACACACCTCTAGACTGGTAGCCCAGCATAATGCATCCGAGATACTTCAGGTACAACTAACACTGGGTAAGACAGCGATACAAGTCATAACCTGCTACAGAACCCCAAACATGTCCCTAGACTCTCACTCCAAGTTCCTAAGCACCCTGGAATCTATCAAGGTCCAACCCAATACTCTCATACTGGGTGACTTCAACTACCCTTGCATGAACTGGGAAGACTATTCAATTACCAATGTACAGGCCCAAAGTTTTCTGGAATTTATCAATTCCAATGCCCTGGACCAGCTCATTCTGACCCCCACTACAGGAAGCAACATCCTCGACCTGGTTATCACCAACATGGGAGACCATTGCTCCACACCTATTGTCAATTCCTCCCTGGTTAACTGATCACCATGGAAATCTCCATCTCACCTACACCCCCCGGCTAAGGTGACCACCCTGAAAAACTTCTCTAAAGCCGACTGTGGGCTCCGAAAAACAGAGGTGGCTAACTTCTCGGCACCCATGCCAATGGAAAATAACCGCATGACTGCCAAATCATACACCAGTGCACTGTACGAGCATATACACAAATGCATCGACTTTGCCATACCAAATAGAACTAAGACACTCTCCTCCAAAAAAAGGAAACCAATCTGGTGGTCCTCAGCCATCAATAAACTCTACAACAGAAGGAAGAAACTGTTGCTTTAACAAATGAAGTCACAAGACTGGAAAACCTCCCTAATCAGTCTCAACAAAAAGCTGAGATCCCTTACCAAAGCCTCTAAAGCTATGAAGGCAGAATTGTGGCCGACACCAAAAACAACCACAAAGACTTCTATAACTATATCAAAAACATCAAAGGCAATACCCAGATTTGCTCTGAGTTATTGCATAATGGCACCTCCTATACTGAGCCAACAGATATAGCCAACATACTGGACTACAGATTCAGTGTCAACTTTACCCCCCACCGCAAGGGCCCTATTCACAATACTAGAAGAAAGCCTGGTACTCACCATTTCTGCGGCACAGGTAAAAGCTGCATTGCCCAAAGCCAAGAATACAGCATCCATGGGTCCTGATAATATCCCTGGCTGCATCCTACATGAGCTACAAAATGAACTGGCACCACATCTGTGTACCCTGTTCAATCACAGCCTGACATCAGGCTATGTCCCTAATGAATGGCACACTGCTACAGTCATCCTGCTACATAAAGGGGGAGCAACTACAGACCCTGGGAACTATTGCCCCATTAGCCTGACGAGTCTCGTGTGCAAAGCCATGGAGCGCATTATCATGGACCTGCTTAACAAAGATATAGGCAATATTAAACTCTTGACCCCACACAGTTTGGCTTTGTCAAGGGGAAATCCTGCCTGCTGAACCTGGGTGACTTCTTCGAGGCAGTCACCAAGGCTGTGGATGAGGGGAAAGGCAGTGCATACAGCCTACCTCGACCTAGCCAAGGCCCTTGATACCATTCCCACTCAGGTATTATTGATAAACTCACCAAACTAGACATCAGTCCTGAAGTCACTAGGGTTGCAAATTGGCTCACAGATGGGACCCACAGAGTGAATGTTGTGTATTCCAAGTCAGATTGTCATCCAGTCACGAGTAGAGTCCCACACGGCTCAGTCCTGGGCCCTCTTCTGTTTGGCATCTACTTCTCAGAAGTCCAGGCCAGCACAGAAGGACTTTGGCTAACCAAGTTCATTGATGACTGCAAGCTAGGAGTCATTATCAACTCCCCAAGTGATGCAGACATCCTACAAAAGGGCCTCTCTAAGACCAATGACTGGTGTCGGAACCATGGCCTGAAGCTTAACGCCAAAAAATGCATTATCATCCCCTTTGAAAAAAAACTCAGTTCCCACGAATCTTGATGGCAGCCCACTGAACACTGAAGGGGCGATAAGAGACTTGGGCACCCAGGTCAATATCCACCTCACCTTCGACCACCACATTGCCACTGTGGTCAGAAAGTCCTTCTACATGGCACATCTTACAACCAAAGGTTTCGCATCCAGGAAGAAAGAGGTCATCCCCTCTCTACTCATCCCTCATTAGACCAATCATCGAATATAATGCCCCATTTGACATGTTCCTGGCCAGACACCTACAACAGCTGGAGAGGCCACAAAAGTACCTCAACAAAAAGGATCCCAGGCCTTAAACGCATGTCCCACATGGACAGACTCAAGAAACTTCAGCTGTTTTCAGCCTCTTATCGTCTTAGAGGTGATCTCTGCTTGACTTACAAAAGCCATGTTTGACCCAGCCCTAATTGAAATGCTACACCGAAAGAAATCTCAATCCCTCCGTGCCACATGCTCCAGAGATCACAACCTCATTACCACAATTAACAGAACATGCTGGAGGGACAGGTTCATCTCCCAAAGACTGCCCATACTCTGGAATAAGCTTCCCATTCATGTCAAGCAGAGCACCTCGTTGGCCCTCTTCAAGAGAAATCTTGACGAGTGGCTGGGTAACAGAAAGTTCACTCCAGGGATCATTCCAGTTGCCCTACTGGATAGGGGCACTGTGAACTAACATCGGGTGGCATGGTGCCTGGGCAATTTTTTTGGGGCTAGGCTTGTAAAGACTCCAGGGCAATTAGCCTAGTACACGCCTATGAACCTGTCCACCATCGGAAGAAGGCATCAGGTGCATAAACTTTTTAAACAATATGCTCTACAAGGCAGTTTGGCTTCTAACTGGGCAAAACACAGGGTTTGACTGCCTGTCCACGCATTACCTTCTTTTTCTTTTGGCTGTTCCCATTAGGTGTCGCCACAGCGGATCATCTGTTTCCATTTCTTCCTGTCCTCTGCATCTTGCTCTGTCACACCAAACACATGCATGTCCTCTCACCACATCCATAAACCTCATCTTAGGCCTGTCTATGCATTATAAACACTGCTATTTCTGTACCAACTGTATGATAGACAGTGAAAAGCTACATTTTGCTTTATTAATTTAAGATTCATGTGAGATAATACAAGCTTTACAACAGCAATGATTAAGATTCTGGCAAAATTATATTTTAGCAAAAAGACCTTGCAAACAGATAAAAAGGTCCATCTCTGAACTAAGAGAAGGCATTCTCTAGAATTTCAAGAAGAATGTATAGTCTTTGCTAACTTTCTGACTACATGTTGGTAATTCATTTGGGGTAATAGGAGTCTTGCAAAACAATCCTGACTTGCCCAAGTAAAAAAAAAAAAATAAAAGTATCATGAGATATTTCTGTTCTCAAATGTTGACAAGCTACACATGAACACAAAATAATATAAAAATAAACCACAGTACCTTGTCTACATGGAAAATTAAGTCCAGTTCACATACATTCTCAAAACATTTGTCTAGCGTTTCCACAAATACCTGTAAGAGGAAAGAAAAAGTCAATGTTTAAAAGCAGTCTAGTTATGTTGAAGAGTCATAGAAAAACAATTAATGTGATTGCAAACATTTAACACTCTTTGCATTGATGATTAAACTGTGGATAACACTGTTTTGAATGATGGTGCTAGACTAGAAAAACACTGGGTAGAAGAGGATATACAAATGAAACCAGATCTATACACAGTCTGAAAACTTAATCATTCAAGGTTTTAATGCCTTTCATGAAGAATTATGCCAAAATGTCATATTATGAAAGGCTTTATAAACACAGCCAAAGCAGCACATAACTGTTAAGATTTTTTAAATCAAGTGCTCAGCAAAACAGGCATTTTTCTAACTGTCATCACAATATTTTGCAAAGGAAAGGGTTGCCATACATACAGCAGTACCAAAATGCATTGGACAATTCTTTAACAAAAAAGAGAGCTCATACTTTCATGCCTATGTTTATAAGTTAATTGGAAAATGTTTACCTTTATGTTCTTGGAAAGAAACCCATGCTAACTATATATATATATATATATATATATATATATATATATATATAAGACGTGGTTGGTATTTGCTCCATGTATGCTCCTTCTACATTTAAGCTTTATTTCTACTCTGACTATAACGTGTAATAAGTGCATATTAGGGCGCTGGGTTTGGCATAATGGTTAAGGACTTCAACTCATACACACAAGGTATAGGGTTTAATTCTGACCTTGAGATACTGGCTAAGTTTAATGAATCAATCGGGAAAAAGCAAAAAAGTAAGCCAAATGATCTCTATGTGATGTAATGTGTTCTTTAATGTATGGAATATTGCTTTAAAAAGATCCTTTTAGAACTTTTAATTGATAAATTAATTGTTAGTGCTTGATAGGTTAGGGCTGTGTCATGTGATTTGAATCTTTTAGTACAAAGGGTGCTAGTTTTTACTATGAATTTTATTAACACTGAAGAAGGACCTATTGTCTGAAAGCTTTGTTATTTTATTAACAAGGTTTGTACAATGCTGTGGAGTTTGCTTTTTCTTCTAAGCTTAAAATGACCCTTCAGGGAAGTTAGTCTAGTATTCCTCTATGAACCTTAAAAATGTATGAACATAAAGTTCTAAAGGATATGTTGTTCCATCTATGCTCCCTACACAATCTCATTTCCTTTCCAATTGAAATAGGACAAAGTGACAGTGATTTCAGACAATCCACATAGGACAGATGCTGAAGACCTCGAAATTTCTGTGGTTTCTCCAAATGCTGCAGGTGCTTGGAAAGATGCACATCAAAAGAGGCATTGTACTCCATTATTGGCCAAAGGGAAGAGGACAGGGAGGTTATAACTTCTTTTTTTCTGGAGGCAATGCCCTTACTTATGAGATGAGCAACACAGAATGCCCTTCTTACCACTATGGAGACATGGTGATCAAAGGTAAAGTTGCTGTCAAGCTGTGTGCCCAGGTCTCTCACCACTAAGTGCATATGTGTTGCTATTGATGTGGTAGCTAGTAGGAACATCGCTCTTACCGAAAGGGATGATAATACATTTTTTGCACTGAGTTTAAGGGCATGACTTTGGTACCAATCATTTGTTTAAGACCCTCTTGTAGGATGTTGACATCATTTGGAGATTCTATGACCATTCCCGGTTTGCAGTCATCAGCATACTTTGTCAGCCACAGATGTTTAGTTTTTGCTTGTAGATCGAAACAGTAGCTGTTCCAGGACTGATCCCTGTGGAACACCACTGGTTACAGGTCTGATGCTGGAGGTGGATTCCCCTATTTTGACTATATGTGTTCCATCAGTGAGCCAGTTAGCGACCCATCTAACGATACATGGGTTGATACCTAGCTGGGCGAGCTTGTCAATGATGCCAGAGTGGGGGACAGTGTCAAAAGCCTTGGCTAAGTCTAGGGAGGCTGTATGCACAGATTTCCCCTCATCCAGGGCCTTGGTGACTGTCTGAAAGAAGTCCACCAGGTTTGAAATGAAAACCGGCACAGAGAGAAACAAACTGACACTAAGAATATTCTCTGTATGCTGGAAAAACAAGGAATTCACTCGAGTGATGAAAATACAATTTATTCCACGATGTGATAAAAACTCCACAGCATTAGCAGCATATACAAAATAAAATGTATACTCCACAGTAACACAATATCCACAGTCAAGTGCTTTCATCCATCTGGACTTCTTCAGAACTTAGGGAAAATGTGTTTACTAGACTGGTTCCCCGCTGCTATCTTCCAACCTCATTAGTATCTCATCTACTTCTGTTTGCAATTTGCATGCAATGTACTCTGGGAAATGTATTCCACCAGTCCACCAGTTTAACAGGCATGATCTCACTTTGACAAATGCAAACTGAGTAGGGTCAAGTGTTTGGAGATCACCTATACCTTTGCTGACAAGGTTCATGATGATTAGCTCCATGGCCTTGCAGATAAGGCTAGTCAGGCAAATAGATCTATAGTTCCTGGGGTCAGTGGAAAGACCACCTGTGTGCAAAGGAATAATGGTGGTTGTTTTCCATTCAGCTGGGATGAAGCCGGTGCTTAGACTATGACTGAAAAGAGTACCCAATGGTGTTGCTAATTCCTGTTGTAGTCCATGTAGGATGCAGCCTGTGATGTTATCAGGTCCCATAGATGCTGTGTTTTTGGCCTTAGAGAGGGTGTTTACGACGTGTTCTTTAGTGATACAAGGCAAGGAACAGGTGGAGGGGGATGTCATTGGGTACGTGTGGCAGGGAAATAAGACTGAAGTTTTCACAGAACCTGTCAACCAACAGGTTAGCCATGGCCACAGGCTCAGTATATGTGGTATTATTAACTACCAGTTCTGCACAAATCTGGGCCTTTCCTTTTAGGTTACATCTGTAATTAAAGAATGAGCCTTATGGTTGCCCTTAGTTGAGGAAGCTAATTTGGTTTCATGGTTTGCTTTGGAGGACTTCACAAGAAGTCTTATTTGGTTGTTTAAACTGAGGAGTGAGTGTTTCCAGTTCAGGGCTCGTTCCCTCTTACTCTTAGAAACAATTTCTTCCTCTTATTGTAAAGCCTGTTAATGGCAGTTGCCCACTAGGCAAGTTTGTTCTTCCCTGAGAAGCTTGTTTTGGTCCTATTAGGTACAGCTGAGTCAATGTAGTTATGCAGAACTCGGCATAGTTGCCAGTTTCATCTGAAAGGGGAGGTGCAGTGAAGCTATTTACACCGTCCTGTAAGAGGTTATAATCTGCTTTGTAAGCACCAGATCCAGAATGTTGGCACCCCTTCTGGGGTTGTCAACCAGCTGGTCCAGGGCATTGGAGTTAAAATCAAGGAACCTTTGGGAAAGTGATTTTGAGCAGCAGTAATTTCCCCAGTCAATGGATGGGTAGTTGAAATCGCCCAAAACCATGGTGTTGATAGACTCAAGCAGATCCAAATAGGAAGAGTAGGTGTCCTGATTCATGGATGGGGTCCTGTAGCTAGCAGTGACTTGAACAGGTTTCCTACCAACAGTTAATTGCACCTGAAGCATCTCCAGAACCAATCTGGAGGTGTATTTATCTTTAATAAATATTGATACACCACCTCCTTTAGTTTTCATGCCTTCAGTTTGTGGTCTGGAAGGAGGTGTAACCCTGTATGTCTGGGGTGTACTCCACAGCCTTGAACCAGGTTTCCATGACTGCACAAATGTCTGTGTCTTCCACGGTGAGGACTGCTTCCATTCATTGCAGTTTCATGTTAACACTCCCAACATTTAGCAGCATGTCCTTGAGGCTGTTTTTAGACAGAGATTTTATGTCAAGAATGTTGTCCTTGAGACACTGCTTAAAAAGGCACTATGGGGGTGGCAAGAGCATTAGCCAGTAGCTGTAAATCCCAGGTGCGACAAGTGAAGACCATCTCTAGCAAAGTATCGAGGTCTGTCGATCATTTCATCACAGGTTGACAGATACTAGATCCTCTTAGAATGACACCAGAAACTAAGCCAATTATTAAAGTCAATCATTTTCTGTTTGTACTGAGGCATCATCCTAGGTGAAGGTAAAATGCTGCTTAACGCCCTCAAACCAAACAAAAGTAGAGGAGCACTCCCTGGATTTAAAAAAGTACTACTGGCTACCCTGTACAAGAGCTTAGTATCATATGCTGCATTTTAGAAAAGCACACTTTGCCATCCCTCCCACAAACACACATACATACATAAACACATATAAAATACCCAATATTTAGCTTAGCACATTACTCCTTTCTAAACAATGTTCAATATAATCCATATTTACTGCTTCTGAATTTAGCCTGATCCCATAAAAACAATACACAGCACTTTCAGACAAGCCTGGGTCTCCCCTGAAATGAGCTTGCCCCAGAAAGACTGGCTTCACCATTTGGGAAGATTTCGGCTATGCAGAACTTGAAAGAGCCAATAAAATAATATTCAACACAGAAATATTAATAATACACTTTTCAAGCACTCTGAGTATGTGTTAAGGATAAGGCATTTTAGTTGACGGACTGTGTAAAGTATACAAAAGTGAGACAAGGTAAAGATCTGCATAACATATATTTATATGTGGAATGACAATGGCATTACAGATTAGCTGCCCATCAGTTTCCAGGACATTTAATAAGTTATGTGTGACTACTGTATTAAAATAAGAATGTTTAGATGACCTCTATAAAACTATTTTTTTAATTTTTTGCCCCTATGGAACAGACCACTGGCTGTCACTGGTGACTCTCCTCAATCACGAGCGCAGAGAGTCACTCCTGATCCCCTACCAAACCGAATCCAAAATACTCCCTCCCTCTGCCTGAGAACAGACTGAGGTGAACCAGAGCAGCATTATACTCAAGTCCATAGGAACTTTTTTCTTTATATGCACTAAGCATGTTTCTGCCAAGTGCCTAATCTGCAATGACAAAAGGCCATTGGTACCTTATGAAGAAGCATTGATGTATTGAAGTGAAGCAAATGTTTGCTGTGACAAATGTGTTTAAAATTATCTGACATAGCTAATTCATTCATTCATTTTCAGATACATGCTTTATACTATTTAGGGTTACTAGGAAACAGAAATTCTAGCATGTAAGGGGTGTGAGGCAGATGACTAGTCCATGACAGGACACTCCCACCCATACCTGCATTAACACACAGTCACACGCATTCACAGCACAAACCTACTTACTAATATAATTCAGAGAATCTTCATTTCATTTACTGGCAAGCATCGACTCCCTCTGTGAAAATTCACAAGGACATGCAGACTCTACAGAGAACCATCTAACCAAACTGCATCTCTTTTCGAGAAAATGGTGGAAAATGAGATTTATAACAATTTTTATACCAGTTACAATAAGATTTTATAATTTACAAAAGGAAAAATACAAGGCCATCCAGTCACTGTGTGATAATGACAGTATTGCACTGAAATCTGCCGATAAGGGAGGTGGAGTGGTCGTGCTAAATAATAATAATGTCAATTCTACGTTACAAATGTTGAGTTCATCTGATTACATGTGCATTGATATGAATATGGTAAGAAAAACTGGTGATGGTGTAACTTCACAACTTTTATGCATGCTTCAGCAAGAATATTAGCAAATAACTCTTGACTATTTATTTGTAGATACAGCAACAGTTCTGATAATTTATGGTATCCCACAATACACAAAAGTCAAACTAATCCTCCACTTCGATCTATAGTTTCTGCCAGGAGATGGGTTACAGAACCCATTTCCAAATATTTGGAAAATGAATTAAAGACGGTTCTGTGTACGTCTGCTACCATTGTTAAAGATAGTTCTCATTGTTTTGAACTTTTACGTGAATGGGCCAAAAATAATAGTGTACTTACCTGCTACATGATCATACTCGATGTAGATTCATTGTTTACTTGTATTCCCAATGATCTGGGTGTCCAAATGGTAAGAAAGTATGTCTTAGAATAACCATTTCTGCAGGGTTTTAACATAATATGTAATTTGCTAAATATTGTACTTGAAAACAATGTATTTTTGCTCCAAGACAAATACTATAAGCAGGTAACAGGAATTACCATGTGCATGCCAGTAGCGAATACATATGCCAACATAGTTATGAATTCTTGGGAATCAGAAGTGATCTTGGATAGCTCTTAAAACCATCTGTGTAAAAATGTGGCTTTCTACAAAGATTTGTGGATGATCTTTTTCTTTTGTGGGATGGTCCTTTATATGAATTAAAATGAGGTTATAGCATATCTACATACTACAGCAAATTTTTTAACATTCAAAAACAATATACAGTACAGAAGTATAGATTACTTGAATATTACATTGAAGAAGAATGTTAAAGGACAGTTGGATACAACATTGTGTAAGAAAAAAAGGTACTTGCGTATTATCGGAACCACATTCCAAATAATATGAAACACTAATGCATGGCACTGTTGATGGCAATCAACATCCAATACACATGTTAATTAGTATTTTTCTTAGTGTCAAAACGGTGAATTACATCGCCTTGTTCGAAGTGATCATAGTGGTGCATCTGTGGTTATTTATGCCATGGAGATTTATTGCAATTATTATGTCGTTAACATATTTCATAGTGGGCAAGGAGGTGGCAACATTAATTACCACGGAATATTGAAAGAAATGTATTTAAATGTGGGCACACTGTACTATGGTTTGTATACTTGAGTGGTGTGAGCTTTACTGCAGTCATGAGGCAAGTTCAGGTGCATTACAAGACACTTGTCACTGCTAATTTAGACACTCGCCATTTTCACATAGGCTGAATGTCTGTTAAAAACATTTTTAAAAGAATAAAGAGCTTAGTTTTACAAATTTCACTACCATTTATGAGTCTTAATTACAGGTACACATTAAAGAGTCACTCAGTTAGCAAAACCTGTAGTAAGTGCAATTTTTAATTGTCTACTCACTATTCTCGCAAGCTTACACACTTTTCATTACCTTGCCATTTCTTTTCTGTTTCTAACAGTCTGTAGTCGGGCCATAGTAGGAGCTGAATGCTGCATACTCCTACTTGTACTTAGTTATTGGAGTTTAACTTTGAGATATGTTTGTACTGACAATACTCGGTTTTCTTACTTTTTGCTTGATAGTTTGTACAGCCAAGCATAAATTTGAGGGGTGATAGTGCATTTAGGCAGTTAGTCTTCTGCCATGGCTTGTTTGTAGCACTGTAAAATCCTATCAGTGGAAAGGGAAGTTCCCCCACCTTCCCCGGTTTTTACCTCTCGTCCCTCATAAAATATATTTTTTTTCTAAATCACTGAGAATTGCAGTCAGTCAACAATGCCATGCATCAGTGTTTCTTAATATTTGGAATGCGGATGCGATAATACGCAAGTACTGAAAAAAGTTAAGAAGTGTACATATCTAGCAAGGGATAGCATACATCTGAATTTCCTGTTTGATAACAGTGTTAGAAATCAAATGGCCAGGGTTAATAGACTGAATACACAGGAAACAGATCTAATACAACAACTGGATGAGATGGTAGACGACTTTATAAGAAGGGGATACCATAATAAAATAATACAGTGTGTTAAAAGTGAAACATTGAAAGATAGGCATTCTAAACATTTACCTGTTTATTCTAAGACTTCTAAGAAAAATAATAAGATAATAAAAAAGGATATGGACTGTAGGTATGTTTTAACCTATGATCAAAACACAAATAATGCTAAAGACGTAGTCAAAAAGTATTGGCCCATTTTATCGCAGGTTCCTGAATTAAAGGGCATTAGTGCAAATAATCCAGCTTTCAGTTACAGAAGATGTACAACATTAAAAGACAGATTATGCTATAAAGTACAGATGAGAAGTAATTTCATAGTAAGAATAAGAGACGTACTTATAAATGTAATACATGTGTATTCTGTAAACATATTTATACAGATCATACATTTACTCGGTCAAATATATATATATATATATATATATATATATATATATATATATATGGCAAGATGCACTAAATGTCCTCCTTTTTATGTAGGAAAAACAAATCACAGACTCAAGGATCGGATTGGAATTCATATGTCAGAAATAAAAAGAAGGATAGAGACAAATTCTTTGTATAAACATATATGCAGTACTGATAATCCTCATACCTTTACATTTTTAATATTAGAGAACATTCCCACATATCTTAGAGGGGTGATAAATTTAACATCACAGAAAGGAAGGAGAAGAAATGGGGCTTACGTTTTATATCCTTTTTTCAACCATGGCTGAATGAAACCTACTCATTGAAACTAGAGTTAGTTTTTACATAGTTGTGTCAAGTAAAAAAACGAATATTTTTTCTTAACTGTCCTTTTTATTTTCTTTTAACTTTTTAGTGTTCTTTTCTTTAAACAGTTCATTTGTTTAATTGTATCATTCAATTAAATGATTAATTAGTTTTAATTGGGGTATGTATATAAAGCTAAGTAACTATTTCTTGTATCATCTGTTTTTCAAGCCTGATGAAGCAGTTTTTAACTGTGAAAGTTTTACTTGCGAATAAACGGTGATACATGCATTTTTTTCATGGTTCTGGTACACTTTTTCTTGTTCTGAACCAGTATTTGTGGTAATACTAGTTTTGGTAACCAGGTTTCCTCTGTGTTTTGACTCCACAGAGAAGGCATCCCAGCCAGGAACCAAACATAATCAAATACTGTGAGTTGGCAATGCTAAGTGTTACATCATTTTAAATCTATACAATATCATGTATGAAATAAGTATTTTAGACGCTGAATAAGTACAGTTATTTTTTAGGTATGATCTGGTCTAAAATCAGTGCTTTATTATGGAAAAAAATGCACTTTTTTTTTTAGTTGGACTTTTGTCTACCACCCCAGAACCCAGTGACACAGACCTGATATCTCAAATTGTTCAGTAAGGACATGCATCTCTATGCCACTGGCACCATCCTATCCATAGGGAAATGTGCAAATAAGGCACTGTGATGGTGACCATCATGAGACACAAGACGTACAAAGGTTTGGGCTTTGATCCACTTCTGCTCATCACTAAAGATACAGCCAAAGCCTTTTGGATCACCTCCAAGAAGAGGAATGACCAACACTGCAGAATAACCCTCTTCAGCAGAATAATGCTCTACAATGGGGTTAGGGAGGATTTCTCCCAGACTATAGTGACCCAACAGCAAACAACAAGAGCTGGACCTAAGAAAGTATACTGCATGACAATAACAATGGAACTCTTACTGTAATTTGTTTTCTATTAGCATATGTAAAGTCATGTTACCATTTATAATGAGATGATTCAATTGCTACACTTTTGTCAACTTAACACTAACTGAATGCAAGTTTTCCAATTTTGTAGTTTATGAACTGGAATTTTAGTACTGCTAATGTTAAAAGGCTAATGGGTCACTATAACCAACTAAAGTTCTTCAAGAAAGATCACCAAGAAAAAGGACTACAGGTGGCTCATTGGAAAACACTCCTGAGAACTGGAACCAAACACAGGGAGTTCTATAGTTTGTTGAATACAGAGAGCAGGCCACTTTTGGTATAAATTACTGGGTTTAATTTCAATGAAACTCTATGCTTGTGAAAAATCAAATAGGGAGGATCAGAACAAAGAGCTTGAAGTTCTGAAACTGGCAGAAGTTATGGCTGGCTACTAAAGCCGTGCAAGACAGAAAAGACAGAAATTTTTCACAGCAGGTAGCAGCTGAAGGACAGTTATGGAACTTAAAGTTTGTGAGACATCAATGAAGGTTCAAATGAGGGCATGAAAATTAGAGATCCATTAGCTGAACCTTAATGGAAAATTCAGAAAAACCTCCGATACTGGTGCAGTGAAGAGGATCCCGCTCTACCCCGCTCAGAAAGAAACCTTTTCCATTTTTTTTGGAAAAGTGGAATAATGGAAGGAACCTAACATTATTTTTGTCCTAGACTGTGAAATCCCACAACAAGAATATCAGTGTTAGTGGCACAACAGGTAGCACACTCCCCTTTGGTGCAGAAGGCTGTGGCTTCTAGTCACACAACATATAGACCGACTGCTCACACTGCAGTGCAGCATGGGGGGGGGGGTCTGCAATCCTGAAGGTGTTGTCCTTTGGATGTGATGTTAAACTGAAGTCCTATCTGTGTCTGCTGGTAGCAACTTGGGTGGATGCAAACACAATCACATGGCACCTGAGAGTAGGAGGTCCTTTACTTACATATTATTTACACACCTTACTATTTACATATTTACATTTTCACATTTATATTTTTACATAATTCTATACAATTACAAAATTACACTGTTCATAAGACTTTACTCAAAAACATCTACGTAATTTCTTCTTTATACATTATGCTTTTTTCATCTTGCTATAGTCTTCTTTAAACCACACCCCACTCTTTCTTCCATAACCACAATCTGATTTTCCTTTATAACACTGACAAGATCAGTTTTCCACTGAAAATAATTTAATTTAATCTCTCATTCCAAATTCTCCATATTATATAAAATAATTTGCTATTTATTCATACCTTATATTCTATGTTTCTATTCTTATAATATACATATTCAGTTCTGTCCATGCTTATGTCATTACAATTTTTTTAATTCTAGAAAAAATATTCATATAATTTTTTCCATAATTTCTGTATTATTTTACATTTTAGAAAAAACATTTTCTTTGGTTTCTTCTTCACCACAAAACAAACATTATCTCACCTTTCTTTATATAAGGCATATTTGCGTTTGCTAGCAAATTCTTTTACTCCCAATCTCCATAGAAAATCCTGACATTCTACTTTATTACTAAATCACTTATTTCTTTCCTTTGTAGCCATAATATTTTATTCTGGTACATGTTTCCAAGGATCAACACAATAATATTTTATTATATTCCTATACCATATTTTTTGATCTAATTCTAATTGTTCATTTTTGCTAGACAATTTTATTATTTCTTCATTAATACATTATTTTTCTTTCTTATTTCTTCTTATTGTCTACCAAAATGTTCACATTAAAACTCACAATCTTACAACTATTTTCTCATTTTATTCATTTATCCATATCTACACTATATAAATTTAATGAAGCTGTAAATACTACTGGACTTAATAATCCTAATCCCTCTTCATCTTGACTGGATTTAATCTAGATCCCCATATAAAGGTGAATATAACTTGTAACACTTGTTTTTCATGTCTTCTTGGAAGCATATATAAACTTGATAAATATGCTACTTTAGCATCAATACTAAATGTATCAAATTAGCTTTTTTCTTTAAGATAATCTATATGCTCTGCACAGACAAATTTATTTCAGTTCTTGTAACAAATTTTCCAATTGTGTTTCACATACTGTATTATTACCAAGATTTATTCCCAACATTGAAATTTCTTTCATTGTAAACTGCATTCCTCCTATTTTTATCTTATTCCCCAATCCTTTACATTTATCCTTATTTAATGTCACATTTAATGTCATACTTATTTCTTTTAAACAATCTACCACATAAAATATTGCTTCATTCATCCACAAATTATTTTACTAATTATAATATCATCATCTGCATATGTCATTAAAAGTGGAATATGTTCACCTGGTTGCGTTACATACTTTGCATTCTTCATTTTATTATTTACCTTACTTACCAACATATTCATAACTAAAGCAAATGTACTACCCATATGACAGCCTTAACTTAACCCATTACTCATCCCTATTTCCTTACTTAACCAAACTTTTTTTTTAACTTTATCACTAAAATTGTATGCCTCTATTAATTTCCATAATGTTTTTGCTCTACTGAATCAAATGCTTATTAACACCTACCAAATGTTTTCCATAACTTCTTCTATTTACAATAACATCTACAATTTCTCTTACTATCATTAATAACTCTTGGCATCCTTTTCCTTTCATACTATACAAATTTTCTTCCATTATATTTTCCACTCTCTTTGTCACTTCCTCTAAGTCGAGCACTGTCCTCCCATCTGCCACTGTGCCAGGATTGAGACATACACATGTAATTGTGGCTAGCTCTTCCGCAACTAAGGAATCAAACAAGTAGGCAGAAGTTCCCAGTGCCCTAGTCAAATTTCCCCTAGTAGCATAAATACCAACTCGGGTCTCCCCTGAAAAGAAGTTACTAGCCTACTGGGATTAATACAGTCAACAAAGAATGAAAAAGTAAATAAATAAGTGGGGAGGGACCACAGGAGTTTGCCTTTGGAAAAGTACTACCTGATTAGGAGTCAGAAGTGTTGAAACAGGCCAAGATCCTAAAATCAAGGTGCAAGTAGCACTGATGAGGGTGTCGATCAATGGCCAGATGGCCATGGCACATTCTTAAAGGAGGCGCTGAAACCAGTCACACTCCTGTTACAGTGGCCTTTGACCACAATGATCAAGGAGAAGTTATCAGCAAACTGACAAAATTGGCATAGACAGTAATTCATACAGATCACAATTGTTATTTAGCCACAGACAAGTCCTCCTTATCTGGAAAAGATGAAATGTTAGCCCATCTTCCTGCAGTCAAACACTTCTCTCAAGTAAAAACGTAATTTGACAATGTATGTCAAGGGTATGAATGGATCTCTAACCCAAGAATTCAGCCCTGGAAAGAATGAGAAAAGAATGGACTGGTTTAAGAAGGAATCCCAAAACATTTTTATAGGAAATCTTAAGGGACACCTGAGCTTTTGAAAGACCAAATAGGATTATCTACAAATAAGGCCTGTGGTTTCAAGCTCCAATGACGAATTAACAGCCATCAAGAACTACATATTGCAACAATAAAGATTAAATCTGATAAACCTGATAGGTTTTATTGGGGGATAGACAAGCCCATCAATAATGAAGTCAGCTCCAGAGATTAGTAGCATTCTTAAAATGATGCAAAGGTAAAGAACTCCCTTCAGAAACTGCTTGACAAGCCTGTGCTAGATCACAGTTATGCAGTCCACTAGATTATAATGTATCAAAATGACAAACACAAACCTCTACCATGACATAATGAATAATGCAGATCACATACATGACTGTGATGAGTCAGAATTACCTGGTTCACACAAAGGCAATAGTGAATACTTCTTTGCCCAAATGGAGATTTCCCACATAGAAAAGCAAGTCTGATGACAGGCTTTCTGGCATACTCAGCAATCTATGAGGCATCAGCCAGAAGGACCACAGGAATGGGTGAAGGTGAAGTGGACTGCTGTCCCACGTGAGTGGAGTCCTCAAGCTTGCATTGGGATAGACACTTTGACTGTAGAGCATCCAAAAGTTTTAAACCATATTCTTTTCAGGTACTAAGCCATGGAGAGAAGGATTTTTGGCCTTTCTTCTTTGACTTATGTTAGCAGGTACAGAATCATAAGAAAAAATTCAAAACGTATACAAAAAAATCTTCTCCACTAGAAAGAAAAGGTATCTACTACCAGCTCTCCGCTGTTCTGCTGTACTGAGAAACACCAAGGGAGAAAGTTATCTTCTGTGCTAAAAAGGGCTGACCTCCAGTAACTGAATAATTTACCAACAGGCTTCTATTATTTCCAGTTCAATAAGAGGTGTGGAACTATGGCTAAGTAAATCCACAAAGTACAGTTGTGTACATTTACCATAAATTTAGATGTTTGAGTGTTTCACTGTTGCAGTCATTACATTTGGGTAATCTGCTGGCAGGTTGCCCTCAGTCGGCCTGATTAACAAATTCTTGGGTCCTGCATCAGTTGCTGTCCCTTCTTCCATGACGTCAGGTCATCAGGGATATAAAATATGCAGCCGATGTCATTACATCAGTTTTTCTTGCCCCAGATGTCAGGTGTCCCCAAATGGGGAGCCAAATATTTAAGTAGTTAAAAACACAAAAAATATATACCTCCAAACAAAAGCAAATACACCAAAAAGGCTTTTAAGCATAGGAAAGGAAAGAAGAGGTATAGTAAGAGAAAAAAACAGGGGGTTGGAGGGAGGGTACCAGGACTGCAGCAGTGAATACACTCGAACATCTACATTTATGGTAAGTGCACACAACTGTACTATGTTCTTCGTGTTTCACTGCTGCAGTCATTACATTTGGGTAGAATCCCAAAGCTATGGTTGGGAGGATAGATTAATACAGCATTAGGACCAGCTATAAGGCCCTGCAGGACAGCAGAGGCAAAGCCAGCTCTGGATTTAGAGAAGAAAGGTAAATGGTAATGTTTGGTGAACATATGAACTGAGCTCCAGGTAGCAGCTTCTAGAATGTCTCTGGTAGGAACACCTCTGAGAAAGGCTGTAGAAGTAAATGCAGCCCAGGTGGAATGAGATCTGATCCCCTGGGGGATAGTTTTACCATGGTGCATATAGCAGAAACAAATACAATGGCTTATCCATTTGGAAATAGTCTGCTTTGAAACAGCCTTTCCCTCTGCCCCTGTAGCAAATGCCACCAGTAGTTGTTCAGATTTTCTTTGAGATTTTGTCCTGTTTAAGTAAAATCTAAGTTGTCTGTGTACATCCAATGAATGCAGAATCTGTTCCCCCTTGTTCTGTGGATTGGGAAATAAAGTTGGCAAATGAATGGTCTGATTAAGAGCCACACTGGATACCACCTTAGGCATGAAGACACACCCTGTCCCCATGAAAAATAATGAAAGGTAATGAAAGGCTCCACTGCCATAAGAGCCTATAATTCGGAAATCCTTCTAGCTGAAGTGACTGCTAAAAGGAAAGCTGTTTTCTAGGAGAGAAATTTTAAGCCTGCAGTAACAGCTGGCTCGAAAGGAAGGAGACTCAGTTTTTCCAATACAAAATTGAGGTCCAGGCAGGGGTCGGAGCTCTCCTGGGTGGTCTTAAGTTTTTGGCTCCTCTGAGATACTGCTTTAGCAGAGGATGAGAGAAGAGGGGAGGTTCTGAGTTGTAATGAGCTGAAATAGCTGAGGCGTGGGTTTTTATGGAAGAAAAGGACAGGCCCTTGTGAAGCATCTCAGTTAAATATTGTAAAATCTGAGGAATATTGGGCACTGTTGTGCTTATCCCTTGTGATTGATTCCAGGCACAGAATCTTTTCCATTTGTTAGCATAAGATTTTCTAGTACTAGGCCTTCTTGTCTCCAAATTGACATCCATCATATGTTTGCTGAGGGATGCCAAGGGTTAATTTAGGTGATTAGCCATGCTGCAAGATTCAAAGTTTGGAGCTGAGTGTGCAGAATTTGGTTGTTCTGCTGAGACAAGGTGTCTGAGGCAGGTGCCACGGTGGAAGGTGTGACACATTGCACAAGAGTGGGTACCAGTGTTGGCAAAGCCAGTCTAGAGCAATCAAAATCATTTTTGGCTTGTCCTGTTTGATTTTTAGTAGAACTTTGGAGAGCAGAGGCAGAGGGGGAAAGGCATAGACTGATAGGTTTTTCCAGCTGAATGATAGAGCATCCACTTTCCAAGCTTTTTTGTGATGAGTTCTTGTGCAGAACTTGTCCAACCGATAGTTCTGGAGTGAGGCAAAAAGATCCATGTCTGGACTCCCCCCATTTGAGTGTCAACATGTTGAAAATCCGTGGTTCCAGTTTCCATTCATGTGGGTCCATGAGATTTCTGCTTAGTTCGTCTGCCAGAGTATTCAGCTTTCCTGGCAGGAATTGAGCTTGCAGTTGAATTTGATAGGTCAAGGCCATGTTCCACAATGCCATGGCTAGTCTGCAAAGGGGGTAGGAGTGTGTACCCCTCTGCTTGTTTATGTACCACATAACTGTGGTGTTGTCTGTCTTTATCATTAATTGACCTGGATAAAGGTAGTCCTTGAAGGCTGGCAGTGCATTCTGTACAGCTAGCATCTTTTTTTGATTGATATGAAGGTGCATTTGATATGGGCTCCATTTGCCCTGAATGCACTTCCCTGCCAGATGAGCCCCCCAGGCATAGTCTGATGCATCTGTAGTTAGGGTTTGGGTGGCAGGGGGTGGAGAGAATGGCAGTCCCTTGTTTTGGTGACAGGCCTCTGCCCACCATAGGAACTCTAGTTGCAGGCAATATATGACAGGAATCATTGTTACCAGGCTGTGACAATGTTGACTCCATAAACTCTTTAAGTACCACTGAAGTTTCCTCATATGCAGTCTTGCATACGGAATTAGAAGAATGCAGGAGGCCATGAACTACAGGACTTGCAGAATTTGTCTTGCAGATAGCAGGATTTTTGTGGCCACCTGTTTGAAGTAAGTCACCAAATGAATTTGCTTTTCTGGCATAAGGTAAGCCATCTGGGCAGTTGTATTCAAGCTTGCACCCAGGAATGTAATTTTTTTGAGAGGGTACCAGTTGTGATTTATTTTCGTTTATGGTGTAGCCTAGACAAGTTAGAACCTTTTTTACAAACGCCAGATGTTTTTGAAGAATGTCCCTGTTTTCTGCCTGAATTAGACAATCGTCCAGGTATGGATATATTTGAATATTTCTTTGCCTGCAAAATGCAATTACTGGAGCCAGGCACTTTGTGAAGACCCTGGGTGCAGTAGATAAGCCAAGGGGCAGTGCAGAGAACTGGTAATGCAAATAGCCTGCTTTGAAGAGGAGGTATCTTCTGCAAGATTCCCTGATTGGGATATGCAGGTAAGCCTCTTTTAAGTCTAGAGTTACCAACTAGGCATCTTTGTCTAGCATAGGAAGTAACTGTTGAAGATTCAGCATCTTGAATTTTGGAATGTCCAGAAATGTGTTTAGAGTAGAGTCCAGAATTGGATGCCACGATTTGTCCTTTCTGGGTACCAGGAAAAGTCTTGAATAGAAACCTTGTCCCGTTTCCTCTTCTGGGACTGGTTGAATAACTCCCATGTTCATGGGAGACAGTACTTGCTTCTGGGCCTCTGCCCACTGATTTGGGGGTAGGTCTGGCCATCCGTTTGGGATTGGCAATGTGTGGAAATGAAAACTGTATCCCTGGGGTATGATATTTAAAACCCATTTGTCCTGGGTTATAAGTTGCCAGTTTCTTACATGAAGTGCCAGTTTTCCCCCCAAAGGGGCAGCTGAAAGGTAAGTGCTTCGTAAATGTAGAGGAAAGTCATTCAGACTGCTTACCATATGGAGGTGCCTTGTTGTTTCCAGATTTGGAGGAGGAGGTACCCCATTGGTTTGTTCTAAAAGTCCCTTGTGACTGAAACCTGGAGCCTTTGGAATGTCTGGGTTTGACTTGAGTGGCTCTTGAAGGAACTGGAAAGGACCAGTTCTTAGTAGGCCAGTGCCTAAGGAGGTTGCACTTGTAAGAAATCTTTCACAGTTTGCATAGATTTAGCTTTATCTTCCATCTTTTTCAAAACTTCTTCAGCCTTATTACCAAAGAGATGGTCCTGTTATAAAGGAGCATCCAACAATTTTGCTTTAACATGATCTGGCAGAGTTTGCTCTTTGAGCCAAGCACGCCTTCTTAGCACAGAGCCAGTTACAGCAGCCCTGCAAGAGGCCTCCAAAGAATGAAAACCACATTGCAAAGTATGTTTTCCAACTTGTTCAGCTGAATGCAATAAATCTTGTAAATCTTTATTTTCCACACAGTCAGAAATTAACATCATTTTCTGTTTAAGCAGTCCCATGACATGCTGCTGGTATTTAAACATATGAAATTGACAGTTTAAAGCCCTGATTGCCAAAGTTGCATAAGTGTAAACCTTCTTACCCCATCTATCCAGCGCCCTGGAATCTCTATCAGAAGGGGTAAGATTTTTAGCAGTAGAGGTCTTAATGCCCTTGAGACCCTGAGAAATGGTTTCAGGAAATGCAATAGGATTTTTGAAAAGGAATTTGTGGGAGTCAGGAACCCTGACCCTGTAGTATCTGTCTGGCTTACAAGGCGCTGGAGGCAGAGAATCAGGAGCCATACTAGATTCTGAAAAAACATCATCAACAATATCTAGGACAGGAGGTATAGCCAAAGGCCTATGCTGAGGAAGAAGAAGAAAATCCCTAAGTCTCTTTTTAGATTCAGAGAAATCCTGACTTTCCCAGTGGAAATGTTCCCATAAGGTATGTAAAGTTTCCCCAAAAGAAAAATCTTCAGGGGGAGAAGCAGAAGGAATGGAATCTTCTGCAACAGAGTCCTCATAAGTAGGTATAGACAAATCCTGTTCATTAGAAGAGTCAGAAGAAATAGAATCCTGTTCAGAAGATTCATAATCAAAGTCTTGCCTAGGCCTCTTAGAAGGGGGGGGGGGGGTTGGCTACCCCTGATCAGAGTAATTAAATCTTCAGCCATTTTGATAATTTGTTTTTTTAGGCATAGGGGCCTGCACATGTGGCCCAGGCGTCATTTTTTTAGGCAAAGATTTTGATTGTGGCCTTAGTTTTGATGATGGCATCAGTCTAATATACAAATCTGTAGGCCTGAACACACCCTCAGAAGCTGGTGTCTGCACAGTGGCTCCGGACTCATCCAAGGCAGAGACATCCGTGGGTTCCATAATTGAAGCATCTCACGGCATACCGGACTCCAAATGGGTCTCAGTAGAGGCCTGCAAATCAGAAGTAGCGGGTATCAGGGGCTGCAAAAGCGCCTCACTGAGTACCAGTGAATTGGCGACTGGCTTAAGAGAAGCGTTGTCAGTTTTGGACCTCGACGGCCTGTCTCTGTCTTTTTCTTTGTGTTTTTTAGGTATTACGGTAGTCGGATTGCTAACAGATGACATTTCTGGATAATTAAAGCGTGATCCAAAATATTTAGAAGCAAAAATATACCGATGTTTAATGGTGCGTTGATTGAATTTAGCACAAAACCGACAGCAAGGTACGTTGTGGTCAGGGCCTAGGCAAGGAATACAGTACAAATGAAAATCCTTATGAGATATTTGCTTCCCACAAGTAATACAATTATTAACTTTTACTGACATCAGTAAGGAGCAACAAAAAGTTTCCCCAAATGGGTACTTAGCTTTTTAGTTGAAGACTTCTGTTCTGAAACTCGAAAATGAAAATTTCAGTAGTCGACCGACCGGCACTTGTGAACTGCTTCTGCTTCGGGCACCGCGCGGAAAGAAAGACTGATGTAATGGCGTCGGCTGCATGTTTTATACCCCTGACGACCTGATGTCATGGATGAAGGGACAGCAACCGACACAGCACCCAAGACTTTGTTAATCAGGCCGACTGAGGGCAACCTGCCAGCAGATTACCCAAATGTAATGACTGCAACAGTGAAACACGAAGAACATCTGCACTCACTTGAGATGTGAATGTCTTTACTCATGAATGCATTTGTTTACTGGAATAGTCTAACTGAGCTCAGTGGAGGCCTGGAGACAGAAAAACTCCACATACAAAATAAAGATAAATATAAAAATGGGAATAAAAAAGTTCACTTGAAAGAATGAAACTAGTTATAGGTAAACAAAGTCAATTAAAACTAATAATTCTTACAGGTAGGTATCTGTACCAGGAACACTTAAGTGTTTTAGCCCAATTCAACTTCATCAGAATAAAATCATGTAACAAAGCAGGTGTATGTCTAAATAATTAATTACAATGACTTAAAAAAATCAAAATTAAATTAAAAAATCATGCTGAAACAGCTATACCACTGGTACATTAAATCATATTTTCAACTTCAATTCGAAATTAATCGAAACACTTCATTTAATCCATAGTGATTGTCATCTTTTAAAGGTAACTGCCATATCAATTCACATTACAATAAACAATACTCACAATCACCATCTCTCATGTTAATATCCACCTTTTCCTAGATAGAAAAAATGTGAGATTGTTAAAAGGGCGGCCGCAGTGGTGCAGTGGTTAGCACTGCCACTTCACAGCAAGAGGTTCTCCGGTTCGATCCTTGGCTGGGGTGCCTTCTGTGCAGAGTCTGCATCTCCTCCCTGTGGTCACGTGGGTTTCCTCTGGGTGCTCTGGTTTCCTCCCGCATCCTAAAGACATGCTGTAGGTGGATTGGGCACTCTAAATTGGCCCTAGGCATAAGTGCATGTTTGTGTGCGCCTTCTGTGGAAGGTTGTGCATGGGCTGGCAACTTGTCACTGTAAAAACTCCACTGCCAATCATGAGCGGACAGGTGATCTGCTGTGGTGACCCCTAACTGGGAAAAGACGAAAGAAGAAGTTAAAATAATGACAATTTACAGTGTTTTGCTAGTGCACTGTTAATGGAAATTCTTTAAATGGCATAGCAGTGCTGGTATATTCTTTTCCTTAAAGTGTTTGAGGAATCTTCCATATAAAATGCTGGACAGGAAGAACAGAGAACTGTGTATACTACACCAGTTGTACTACTATCAAACTGAACTTTACATGTGATCATGATGATATTTTATTTTATTTATTTGACACTTGTTTACCAGGAAAATCTAACTAGAATAATATCCAATTTTTAGCAGAGGACTAGGAAGAAAAGCTCCACATTGATATAAATATGGTTCCAGTTAAGTAACAAAGTTATTACAAAACCTAATAAATAACATATTAACTAAGTATAAAATTAAAATTTCAGTTCGTACAGTGTAAACTTATACATACAGAGTGCAAACATTTGGACAGAAAAGTTGGAAAAAAAGAACATTGTTAATAATTAAATAATTCACAACTTCATTTACAGCTCACAGAGATGACATTATACACAAGTACATACTTTGGAACAGAGATGACTAGATAGCAGCCTGGGCAAAATTACATTTGTCCTTTATCTAAGGAATAGATTGACCATGTTCAAAAAGAAGGAATAAAAAAGAAGTATGCTGGGGGGGTGGTAGGAACTAGCTCAGCCTAGGGTAGTGCAGGGGCAGAGTCAAGTTTTATTTAGGTGGCCTTTTAGTAGGTGTTTGAAGTTGGAGAAGTTAGAGGTAGATCTAACTTGCAGTGGGATAGCATTCCACTTTTTGGCAACTAAGTAAGAGTAGAGACTTTGGCCAGAGGATTTGTGGGGTTTATATATGCGAAGATGATGATGTTCATTAGATCAAAGTGGTCCATTAGGTTAGCAGGAATGGAGAATAGTAACAAAAATGGGGTTGTTGTCTTTGTGAATAATGCTGTAAGTGGAGATAAGCTGCATGTAATCTACATGGAGAGGTAGTTCGAGTCAATTCAATGCCTTACGGGCAGTGCAGTGATGGATGTGGTATTGTTTGTTAGGGCAAATTTTGCAAACTTATTATAGCAGGCTTCTAGCTTATTTTTAACTTTAGCCTGAAGGTTGGTTAGGATGGGTGCACCGTATAAGAGAGATGGAAAAGGTAGGAAGTGGCAATGGTAGTTTTGGTGGTGTCGCTAAGGAAGGTTTTATGCCTGTTAGACATTCCTAATTTTGGTGAGTCTTTTTATGTAATTTTGAACATGCAGGTCATATTTAAGTTGATCTATAATCACTCCAAGAAGTTTTGCATGGGAGACTTCTTCAATTTCACGTTGGTTTAGTGAAAAGATTTTGAAATTCTCTGTCAAGCATGTGTGATTTTGGGGAAAACAGCATTAACTGTTTTTTAGGGCTGAGTAGTACGTAGACATTATGGCATTTCTCAGCTGAGGAATATGCTTCTAGTGGAATACTCAGGAGCTGAGGTAGGTTATTTAGATGCACATGAAACGGTGAAATCATTAGCATATTGTATACAAGAGGCTGGACCTGCAGAAGTACAATGGTCATTGATAAAGATATTAAAGAGCAGGGAACCAGGAAGCAGGCCTTGGGTACAACAGTGGAGATGTGCAGGTAGAGGGAGAGAGTATTCTGCCATTTTACAAACTGGAGCTTGTCATTTTAATAGCTAATGAACCGCTGTAATGAAGATGAGGGCAGCCCAAGTTTAGAGACTTTTTACATGAGTTTAGGTGAGAAACTGTATCAAAGACTTTAGACAAGTCAAGAAATAAAGAGGAAACAAGTTTGCCCAAGTCCCTGTACCTATTTATGATATCAGCAAATGACAACAGGGCAGTAGTTGTACTGTGTATGGACAGAAGCAATGTTGGGTGGATGTTAAAAGCCATTTATCTATCAAATAGTGGAGGATTTCTTTATGAATGCATCTTTAAAGAACTTTTGAGAAAGGTTATAATATCACAATAGGCTGGAAGTTGGAGATGTCAGCAGAGATGTCATCTTTATGAAGAGGGATAATATATAATTTATTTCCATAATGAGGGTATAGAGGATTTGGATATTGATCTATTGAGAAGGTCAGAGACTGCTCATGTTACAATATCAGCAGCTATGTTTAGGTATTCAAGTGGAAGGTTGTCAGCTGCAGTGGAGCAGGGATTGTGTTTAAGTTGAGAATTTTAGTTTTGGTCTAACTTGCTGATCATAGAAACAATGGGATTGGATGTTGTAATGGGGAGGTGAAAGCAATGGATGAGGTGATGAGCCAAACAGGTAATGCTTTCTATAAAGTAGGTACTGAATAAAGTAGCAATTTCTAGTGGAACACTTATGAAAAGGGCTGGGTTCCTTATCTGAGCTAGGATGTAACTGATGTCTACAATACTTTGGAGTCACTTTTGAGTTGAAGTTGTAGATGGCTATAACGTTGTCTTTTATTTAGATTCATTTTTTTTTACTCAGATTGTGTAATTCTCTAGCGTTGTAAGTTATAGGAAATTTTATGTTTGAAAAATCCTTTCCATGCCTTGTCTTGGTTAGACATTGTAGTTTTTGCTGGGGTAGTAACCATGTTGTGTTGTTAATTTTCACTCTATTTTGGTAAATAGGGAATGGCTGTTTAAAATACTTAAAAGTAAGGTATTAAAAATATTGCCCACCTTGTCTACTGGTAAAGTTTAGGGTAGACTAATTAAAGGGCTTCAATATAATGGTGAAGGGGTCTTTAATGACTTCAGAAAGGTTTTGGAATGTTTCAAGTCAGTGAATGTTAAGTTGGTGGGTAGATGTCATGACAGATGCTAGATGCTGAAATTTATAGGGGTCAGAGACCAGCATCCAATCTAGCTGCACCTTTACTGTTGGTGTTATTAAACCTAGTGAGTGTTTTGATAAGTTTTGTGTAACCACACAGGTTTACAGTAGCTGAGGGAAAGTCTGATGTATGGTTTTGCCGGGTCTATATTATATGCTCAAAGAGACTTTTCTTCAAACATATAATCATCAACACCTAAAGAGCGAACGGCCACTTCCTCAAATTTTTTCCTCGGGGAAAAAATTCAGTTGGCTATTATTGGGAATTGCTCTTTTCCCCAACAAAGAGTGATCTCAGAGTTGGTATATTTAGTTAAGGGGGGCACAGCCCCCCACTTGATTAGGGTTTTGAGGTTTGTGTTTTTTTGTGTATGGCCCCCATGAAATTTCTCCCCCGAGGAAAAAATTTGCAGACATGGCCGTTCAATGTTTTAGAGCATTCACTCTTTAGGTGTCGATGATTACATGTTCGAAGAAAAGTCTCTTTGAGCATATAATACAGACCCGGTTTTGCCAGCTGATGTTTAAATCACATAAGGTGTGTTATTAGTTGTCCATCAAAGGATTTCTTGTAAAGCTGGTATATTATTTTCAAGTGGGATATAGCCTATATGCGTTTTTTACTGTTACGCTTTAGCAGTGATATAAGCATTTTGAAATTTAGGGATGTTGTGCAAATAGGAAGATACAGACTGTATGAACTTGAATAAATTTAAGCTACCCCAACCTGCTTTCAGCTCTGATAATACTATAGCCTGGTGGGAGTAGTTCAGAATCCTTAATGCTAAGCTTAAACCAGGTTTCCTTGATGACAAGAATATCAGGGGTATGTTGTGATATCCAAACAAGTTCTGTAATTTTGTTACAACTGGGATGGAGGTTGATACTGACCCTGTTAATTTTAGAAATATTTATTGCCATTAAAATATAGTTCATATCTAAAATATACTGATACTATATACAAAAACCACATTTAAAAATAACCAACGGTCTACTGTTCTGTTAAAAAAATTAAAGTTATATACTCACTGTGACGGCTGTGCCCTGGCCGAGCAATCAAGGAGCCTCAATCCTCACCATGAACACCAGAGACGGCATCTCATATACGAGTAAAGGATAACAAATACACACAGTAAAGTACAATCTCCCTTAAGTGCACACAGAGATCACATTCAGTCTGGGGCTGGTTGCTCCCTTGCTCTCCAGGTCCCCAATAAGACTCCCCACTGGCATAGGGTCCAGATCTCAGCCTAGCTGGCAAGCTAACCTCCAGTACCCTCCCTGTCCAATCAGTGCTTCATTTCCCTGCCCAAGTAGCTGACACAATTTGAGATAAGTATTTATACAACTTCACAGACACTCCTGGGAAAGGCTGACACAGATTCTCCAGCTGTGCCCCTTTACCTAGACTATACAGTAGTAATTACTGCCACCACCAGCTAATAATTATCAGCTACCCAAAGACCCTTAAAAGGGTGTCCAATTATTACTGTGCAATATTATTATACAATTGGTAATGTGACTAATCAGCCAAGGCTTATTAGAGTGGCCTTGTACAATAAACTCTATAAATATGCAATGTACTCTTATAGCTTAATTATCTCTACATAAACCAGCCACAGTTGAAAGGTTTTAAAATATTTAATAATAAATACTAAAAACACAAGACAATACTACTACACCACAGTACTACTCAAGAGTTCAGAGATCACACACAAATGTAAAATAATTCCGTAGTACAGTTCTGACGTAACAGAAAAACACAGTCTAAACTTTATAGTCCTAGCTATTTTTACAAGAAAACATACTTCTAAAGTAACTTACTTAAGACAACAGGCAGTGCTGAGGTTGGATATCAAGACAAAAATGCTTAATAATCTCTGGTTCTCACTGTTTAAATTGAAACTGCAGTTCTGATAAAACATTACATCATTTGTTTACACCTTCCTGGTTCCCAGGCCATAGAAACTATATTTACATTCTTTTACACTTAGAGCAATAAAGGACATTCCACATGTAAATTCTGGTCATTAACTTTAGCCTTAAAACAATAGGCAGGATGCTTACTCCAGACTCATCGACTCCAAATTCTAACATCAAAGGACATACAAAACATAATTTTAATTTCAAAGAACATTTGAAATACTTGGCTTAGTTTTCCTTACAGAAGATGGCAATGTTGCTACAATCTTGAAGTTCACATTTTACAGTGTTTTCTTTCATTTAAGAAACCAGCCTGTATTTTATATTTATATTTACAAATGTCAGAATTATGTATCAAATTATATTTGACTAGGCTGGCAGCCTTCACCCCTTCTCTACCAGTCTTCACATCACTAACCCCCCCCCCCCCGGAAAACTCAAGCTAGTTTTTCAAGTGACCCTTGATAAACGCCGCTTGAGAGGGTTAGGTCTATCTGAGTGTACCTCTCCCCATTCCCTGTCTTAAGAGCCCATCTGCATTGGCATTGCTACTCCCACTGTGGTGCTGCACTGACATCATATGCTTGCAACCCCAGGCTCCATCTTAGAAATTTGGCATTTTGCTGACTAGCTCTGTTTAACCATGTCAGAGGGTTGTGATCTGTCATAACAGTGAATTTCCTTCTATACAGATAAGGCTGAAGTTTCTGCAGTGCCCACACTATGGCTAGACATTCTTTTTCTACAGCTGCATAGCATTCCTCCCTGGGTTGGAACCTAAGACTGAGGTAAAAAACTGGGTGCCTTTCCCCCTCTGAAGAAATCTGGCTAAGTACAGCCCCCACCCCATAGTTTGAAGCATCCACTTGCACAACAAATTATTTGCTGTAATCTGGACTGGCTAACACAGGGGGTCCACCCAAAGCTTTTTTAACCTTCTGGAATGCCTGCTTACATGCTGGGGTCCACACTGCCTTATCTGGCCTGTTCTTCATTGTTAGGTCTGTGAGGGGAGCAGCTATGGTACTATAACTGGGGACGAACTTTCTGTAGTACCCTGCTGTCCCTAAAAATGCCTTCACCTGCTTTTTAGTAACAGGTGCAGGCCATGCCTGAATCGCTTCCACTTTGGCAGGTTCTGGCCTTATCTTACCACTCCCTACTCTATGCCCTAGGTAGGAGACCTCTGCCATACCCACCTGACATTTGCTTGGCGTAACGGTGAACCTGCCCTCTGTAGTCTGCCCAGCACCACCCTGACATGCTGAAGGTGCTCTGGCCAGGAATGGCTGTAGATGGCAATATCATCTAGGTAAGCAAGGGCAAACCCTCCTGCTCCAGCTAGGATATTATCCACCAGCCTCTGGAAAGTTGCTGGGGCATTCTTCATCGAAAAAGGCATCTTTGTGAACTTGTACAAGCCAAAAGGAGTCATAAAGGCTGTCTTCTCTCTAGCACTGGGAGTCAAGGGCACCTGCCAGAACCATTGGTAAGATCAATGGTTGTAAGATACTTAGGCCCACCCAGCTGCTCTAGGGCCTCATCTGTTCTAGGCATGGGGTAAGCATCCGGCTCTGTGTGACTATTTAATTTCCTGTAGTCCACACAGAACCTGGTTCTGCCATCCTTCTTTGGCACCAGTATCACTGGGGAGGCCCAGGGACAGTTGGACTCTTGAATCACCCCTAGTTCCAACATCTCCTGTACCTCTTCCCTCAGAATATGTCTGACAGTCTCAGGCACTCTATAAGGGGCCTGCCTAATAGGCCTTTGGGGTCCTGTATCCACCTGGTGCTGCAACAGGTGGGTGCACCCTGGTTTTCCAATGAACATGTCCCCAAATTCCTGCAACACTTCTCGGATTACTAGAACCTGGGTAGGAGATAGCTGCTGGGACATTGCTACCCCTTCCACTGAGGTGTCAGCCCAAGCCTCATTGAGGAGATCAGTCCCCAGATTGCCCTCAGACTCCACCTACAATCCACTGCAAATGCTCAGCACAAGGGCCTTCCTATCATGGTAAGGTTTCATCGTGTTAACATGGTACAATTTGTGCCCCTGCCGTCTGCCTAACAGTTCCACCATGTAGTTAACATCACTTACCTTTCTTACCAGCTTGCAGGGACCCTCCCAAGCTGCTTGCAGTTTGTTGTGTCTAACAAGAATGAGAACCATTACTTGCTGTCCCACAGCATACTCTCTAGCTCAAGCATTCCTGTCATACCACACCTTTTTCTGTTGTTGGGCTTCTGCCAGGTTCTCCTGGGCCAAACCCATGAGTTTCCTGAGCCTTGTCCTGAGGTTTAGGACATATGCCACAACAGACTCCTTGTGAGGTTCACACTCACCTTCCCATTCATCTCGAATTAAATCTAGAGGTCCCCTCACCCTATGCCCATACAGCAACTCAAAGGGTGAAAAACCTGTGGATTCCTGGGGAACCTCTCTGTAAGCAAACAGATGGGGCAAATATTTGTCCCACTCTCTTAAACTGATCTGCAAATGCCTGTAGCATGGACTTGATTGTAGAGTTTAACCTCTCAATAAGACCAATTGTCTGGGGATGGTAGAAGGTGGTCTTCATGTGCTTCACCCCACAGGACTTCCACAGACAAGCCAGCAATCGGCACCTCTATCAGACAGTATTTCTTTTGGGAAACCCACCCTGCTGAAAATTTCTAACAAAGCATTTGCCACCTTCTCTGCCTCATTGGAGGACAAAGCCACTGCCTCAGGGTATCATGTAGTATAATCCACTACCACTAGGATATACTTTATCCCTATTGAACTTGGTGTACTCAGAAGACCCACAATATCTGTAGCTACCCTCTGAAATGGCTCCTCAATCACAGGCAAAAGCAAAGGAGCTCTCACCTGGTCTCCTGCTTTGCCTACCTTTTGGCACTGCTCACAGGTTCTGCAGTACCCTGTTACATTTCTGGAAATTCCAGGTGAATAGAAGTTTTGCATAATACGCCTCTTTGTACGTTTTATGCCCATATGACCTGCAATGGGAACATCATGTGCTATGGCTAGAAATGCCAGATGGTAGGCTCTAGGCACTACCAACTGCTGTACTCTCTCACCTTCTAGCCTTCCCTCAGGGGTCCACTCTCTGTATAGTAACCCTTTGTCCCAAGTATACAGATTCCCCCTTTCCTTGAGAATCAGGTACCTCCCCTAGCAACCTGCCTCAGGCCTTGCAATATAGGGTCTGAGAGCTGAGCCTGTCTCACCTCTCTCTTTTTAACCCTTCCCAGCTCCCCTTCCACAGGAAGTCTGGCATCCTCTGACAGTGGTGCCTCACTGTCAGCCTGGGTACTGCTATTCACCTCTACCTTTGCAGTTACCCTGTCCAAGGGAACATCAGTACCCACAAGCAGCTGTGGCTCACCTTCAGTCTCACAGCTACAGAGTAGCTCACTCCCTGAAGTAACCACCTCAATAGTCCTGGCTGCAAGTATGCAGTCTGCCTGGGTCTCCCCAGGCTACCAGAACCACATGCTTGTCTCCTAGCCTCACTGCGTGTAACTGCATAAGTACATGGTACTGCCTCATCCAAATCCTTCCCCTCTCAGGACATCTGCAGGATGGTAGTTTAGTACCCCTGTTGTCTCAAGACAACCTACTATTGGCATTTTGTCTTTCCCACTTACTGGCTCCCTCACCTTTGGTTCCCCATCTTGCCTCCGTGGACACCTGTATGCCACATGGCCCCACTGGTTGCATTCAAAACCTTTAACCCTAGCTCCTGGAAGTGTACCTGGATTAGTGGCTTCCCCTGCTACTGGCAGATTCTGTTGTGGCAGTATGTGCTGCTCACCATGGGTTCCTTTAGACCCATGAGCAGTACTGGGGGTCCCCTTCCTGTGCAGTGCTGCCCTGCTGACCCTGTATGGGTCTCCCTTCTTCACCAACTCATCTGAGGTAGCACATTGTCTATCAGCTAACCAGATCTTCATGTCCTCAGGCAAAGTGCTAAGGGCTTGTTCCCTCACCAAAAGGTCTGCCAGCCCTTCAAAAGTGGTGACCTGACATCCACTCACCCAGCTATGAAAATAAGTGCTCAGTTCAGCAACATATTCACACACACTTTCATCTGCCTTGCGTCTATGCTCACAAAACTTTTTCCTATACATTTCAGGTGTTAGCTTAAAACATTCTAAAAGACATTTTTTTACAGCAGTATAATCAAAACAGACAGAGTCAGGCATTTTTAATAAAAACGTTACAGCTTTCCCATGGAGTAAAGGGGTCAGGAACCATATCCAGAGCCTTTGGTCAACACTATACTGTTTGCATACCCTCTCATTCATATGAATGCAACTATCAAAATTATCTCCCTCTTTAAATTGCGGAAGAAATTTACTGACCTGTTGTGGTTCTGGGGTCCAGTTACTCCCTTCCTCATTACCTCCATGACTCTGGCAAAGAGTTAGCATTCCCCTCTCATGCCTCCTCTGATGCTCCTTTTCTTCAACTTCTATCTCCAAATGCCTGGCCTCCAACTCAAGTGTCTTTAGCTCCAGCTGGATTTTTAAGTCCACTGCAGAAAGGTTGAGCTGTCCATTCTCCGATTACATTGCATCTCCACTGCCAGTCTGATTGTCCTACACAGAAAGGTTGAGCTGTCCATTCTCCGAGGATACTGTATCTCCACTGCCGGTCTGACAGATTTCCATGCAGCAGTCCCCTAGCCTGGCACATCTCCACCAGCTGGCTCCTTGTCAGCTTTCCATACTCCTCTGCTAACATGCTGCCTGCTCACCCTGACTAACTAAGCTAACAAAAGAAATAAAACAATTGTGATCTGAACTCTGATTATTCACTGCGTGGCTGATTTAGAGTACAAAACACCTTCAGAGATCACTGTACATAAGTTACAGGAATCACTCTACCCACACCACTACAAGCCAGTTAGTGTTTGTCAACTAATTAATATGTGATGTGGATATCCACCGCCACCACAAACGTGAAGTCGATCCCACCACTGCAAACCACATGTGAAAACTGTGCCCTGGCCCAGCAATTAAGGAGCCTCAATCCTCACCACAAACACCAGAGAGGGTGTCTCATATAAGAGGAAAGGATAATAAATGCACACAGTAAAGTACAATTTCCTTAAGTGCACACAGAGATCACAGTCAGTCTGGGGATGGTTGCTCCCTTCCTCTCCAGGTCCCCTATAAGACTACCCCCCACTGGCACAGCTATAGGGTCCAGATCTCAGCCTAGCTGGCAAGCTAACCTCCAGTACCCTCCTTGTCCAACCAGTGCTTCGTGCCCCTGCCCAAGTAGCAGACACACTTTGAGATAAGTATTTATACAACTTCACAAACACTCCTGGAAAGGCTGACACAGATTCTCCAGCTGTGCCCCTTTACCCAGACTATACGGGAGTAATTACTGCCACCACCAGCTAATAATTATCAGCTACCCAAAGGCCCTTAAAAGGGTGTCCAATTATTACTGTGCAATATTATTATCCAATTGGTAATGTGACTAATCAGGCAAGGCTTATTAGAGTAGTAACCTTGTACAATAAACTCTATAAATATGCAATGTACTCTAGAGCTTAATTATCTCTACATAAACCAGCCACAGTTGAAAGGTTTTAAAATATTTAATAACAAATTCTAAAAACACAAGACAATACTACTACACTACAGTGCTACTCAAGAGTTCAGAGATCACACAGAAACTTAAAATAATTCCATAGTACAGTTCTGACATAACAGAAAAACACTTAGTCTAAACTTTATAGTCCTAGCTATTTCTACAAGAAAACATACTTCTAAAGTAACTTACTTAAGACAACAGGCAGTGCTGAGGTTGGATATCAACACAAAATGCTTAATAATCACTGGTTCTCACTGTTTAAATTGAAACTGCAGTTCTGATAAAACATTACATCATTTGATTACACTTTCCTGGTTCCCAGGCCACAGAAACTACATTTACATGCTTTTACACTTAGAGCAATAAAGGACATTCCACATGTAAATTCTGGTCATTAACTTTAGCCTTAAAACAATAGGCAGGATGCTTACTCCAGACTCAACGACTCCAAATTCTAACTTCAAAGGACATACAAAACATAATTTTAATTTCAAAGAACATTTGAAATGCTTGGCTTAGTTTTCCTTACAGCAGAAGGCAATGTTGCTACAATCCTGAAGTTCACATTTTACAGTGTTTTCTTTCATTTAAGAAACAAACCTGTATTTTATATTTATATTTACAAATGCCAGAATTATGTATCAAATTATATTTGACTAGGCTGGCAGCCTTCACCCCTTGTCTACCAGTCTTCACACTCACCATAACTATGCATCTGTGTTGTCCATTTTCATTCTTCCTCAGCTTCTCGCTCTCTTTCTCTCTTCTCTTTTTTTCCTGGAACAACCTTATGGTTGTGGTGGAACCTCTGTTCCCTGTTAGAGTCCCAGTCATTTCTACCAGCCTTCCTCCTAAGTTTGTCTCAGGTTAGTTCTTTCTGTTGGTTTCGGGGCAGCAAACTCGATCTGAGGTATTACACAGTAACTGGAATATTAAGGACAAAGGGAGGAGCTAGAGAGTTGGATCCAAGAGTCTAGTAAATGAGCATGAGCATCTAGTGGAGACCTTTGGGACCCTTCCCCTTGATCAAAGTCAGTCTCTTTGGTGAGTGATTCCTGAGGAGAATCTAAGTGCCTCCAGTTGCACTTTCTCTTTCAGGGACCCTCCTCAGTGCAATGGTCTGGAGAGCTGCCTGAAGAGAGGGGAAAGTCCTCGAGAGGGGCTGTCTAGATGCTTGATCCAACTGGCTGTCCCTGCAGGATAGGTCTTGTGAAGATCAGAGCTTGGACCTAATGCTGGCAGGGCTGACTTTTTAAAATAAGTTTTTCTTTTCTCTTCTGTAGGGCTCGGGTACCAAATGCAGCAGAAATGCATGTAGCATGAATCCTGTGTAAAGGTCCCAAATAGTAGACACACCGAGTGTGGGTCTTAAGGGGGTATTTTTTATGCCCACAGGAGGAACACTTTTTAAAACCGGTTGACATTAGAATAAAAAAACAACAATAAAGAAATATACAAATTTAACTACAAGTTATCTATAAACAACAAGCTTACTAAACTAATCAGTACCCTAATACTAGGTTGAAGAAACACACACACACACACACACACACACACACACACACACACACACACACACACATGCAAAGAAACATTTTATACATCACACTAATCTAATCTTAACAACTACTAGGAGCCCAATGCTACTTTAATCTAATAATTAGTATCAAAAATTCCTGAAAGGAAGGAAAAATTCATTCACTTACTGAGAAAAATGACAGAAGTCAGGAGGCAAATGAGATCTGAGGTAATTCAGGTAAGAGAGAGGAATTATGAGTATGGGAGGAGTCAGGGCTCTCAGATCCAAAGCTCTGGCAAACGGAACCCAATTCAAATGCACCTTCACATCAATCATAAAGAAATGTTAGCTGTACAGAATGCTCTGACAGTCTTCGAGGACCACATTCTTCCAGGACAATTAATGGTAAAGACGGACAACACCACTGTTATGTGGTACATAAACAAGCAGGGGTACACATTCTTACCCCCTCTGCAGACTAGCCATGGCACTGAGGAACACAGCCTTGAGCTACCAAGTGCATCTACAAGCTCAATTCCTGCCAGGAAAACTAAATACACTGGCAGACAGACTAAGCAGAAACCTCATGGACCCACACGAATGGAAACTGGAACCAAGGATTTTCAACATGTTGACAAGCAAATGGGGAGCCCAGATATAGACCTGTCTGCCTCCCCCCAGAACTATCAATTGGAAACATTTTGCACAAGGACTCCCCACAGACAAGCTTGGAAAGTGGATGCTCTGTCCATCAGCCTTTCCTCCTCTACCTCTGCTCTCCAAAGTACTACTAAAGATCAAACAAGACAAACCAAGGATGATTTTGATTGCACCAGCCTGGCCACGCCAACACTGGTACCCCCCTCCTGCACAGTGTGTCACTGTTGGCCCCATGGCACCTGCCTCAGACTCCTACCCTGCTGTCTCAGCAGGAGAACCAGATTCCGCACCCTCAGCTTTAAACACTGAACCTAGCAGCCTGCCTAATTACCTAAGCTCTCCTTTAACATCCCTCAGTAAACCAGTGATGGATGTCATTTTAGAGGCAAGGGGGCCTAGTTCTAGAAACTCTTATGCTGAAAAATGGAAAAGATTCTGCACCTGGAACCAATCTCAAGGGATGAGCACAGCAGTGCCCAATTTACCTCAGATTTTACAATACTTAACTGAGATGCTTCACAAGGGCCTGTGTCTTTTTCCTCAAAAAAAGTTCACGCCTCAGCCTTTTCAGCTTATTATAACACAGAACCTCCCCTCCTCTCTCATCCACTGCTCAAGCAGTTCCTCAGTGGGGCCAAAAATTTAAGACCACCCAGGAGAGCTCCAATTCCAGCCTGGGACCTTAAATTTGTATTGGAGAAACTCACCCTTCCTCCTTTCGAGTCAGCTGCTACTGCAGATTTAAAATTCCTTTCTTGAAAAACAGCTTCCCTTTTAACCATCACTTCGGCAAGAAGGGTATCTGAATTACAGGCCCTTATGGCAGTGGAGCCTTTCAACATCTTTCATGCAGAAAGGGTGTCCCTCAGGACCAATCCCTCTTTCATGCTAAAGGTGGTATCCAGTGTGGCCTTTAATCAGTCCATTCATTTGCCAACATTCTTTCCTAATCGACAGAACAAAGGGGAACGGATACTGCACTCCTTAGATGTGCACAGACAACTTAGATTCTACTTGGACAGAACTAAACCTCAAAGGAAATCTGAACAACTGCTGGTGGCAATTGCTGGAGGGACAGAGGGGAAGGCTATTTCAAAGCAAACCATTTCCAAATGGATCGGCCATTGCATTCATTTCTGCTATAAGCACCATGGAAAACCTATCACACAAGGGGATCAGACCCCACTCAACCAGGGCTGCATCTACTTCTACAGCCTTTCTCAGAGGCGTACCTACCAGGGGCATCCTAGAGGCTGCTACCTGGAGTTCTGTACATACTTTCACCAAGCATTACCATTTGCCAACTTTCTCTAAATCCAGAGCTGGCTTTGCCACTGCAGTTTTGCAGGGCCTTATAGCTGGTCCTAATGCTATCTAAATCCTTAGCTTTGGAAATCTACCCAAATGTAATGACTGCAACAGTGAAACACGAAGAACATAGTACAGTTGTCTACACTTACCATAAATGTAGATGTTCGAGTGTATTCACTGTTGCAGTATTGGTTACCCTCCCTCCGGCCCCCTGACTTCTTTTGGCTATACCTCTTCTCTCCTTTTCAATGCTTAAAAGCTTAAAAGCTTTTTGGTGTATTTACTCTTTTGTTTGAGGTATAACCTTGTTTATTTATAGATTTAATTGCTTCCCATTAGGGGGGCACCTGACATCTGGGGCAAGAAAAACTGATGTAATGACGTCGACTGCATGTTTTATACCCCTGACGACCTGACGTCACGGAAGAAGAGACAGCAACCGACGTAGGACCCAAGACTTTGTTAATCAGGCCGACTGAGGGCTATTGCAAGCAGATAACCCAAATGTAATGACTGCAACAGTGAAACACGAAGAACATCCATTTACAGGCAGCCTGTCTTCATTACAGGCTACAACTTTGAAAACTGAAATAATTTGAGACAAGATCAAGAAAAGTTTGTAGAAAACAAAGATATTAAACATAATAGGAAATCATTTTACAGATACACAAGATGTGGAAGGAGTAAAAACATACAAACTGATAACTGTGTAGATTCTAAAATTTATTCTCAGACAACAGATTATAGATATATTTACAAAATCTTATGCAAAACAGTTTAGCTCCACAAAAGAGGTGATAAGCTGTCCTAGTGACATCCAGGTAACCAGGGATACTGGAATCAAATTAGATTACATTGAAAAAGAACTGCACAAACTGGATTAGAACAAAGCACAAGGAGGAGAAGGAATTAGTAACAAAGACCGGAGAACACTTCAGCAAGAACTTATGGTACCATTATATCTATTATTCACTAGGTCATATAAATATGGGGAGATTCCTCAAGATTGGAGACATGCAATTATTAAACCTGTCTTTAAGGGGAAAGGGGAGTAGGACAAAGCTAGAGTCATATAGACCCTTAAGTTTAATTTCATGTTGTGGAAAAATAATGTAGAAGTTAATATTGGATAAGTTATTGTCAGAACTGGATAGTTTGGGACTTGAAACCATATATCAGCATGCATATGTTGAAAACAGATCTATTACCACTTGTAACATGATGTTTTATAACAATATAACAGCAGCTATGAATGAAAAATTGTGCTGTGATGTAATTTATATAGATTTAATTTGAGCATTTAACAAGGTCATACACATAACAGTAATCAATAAATTAGTACAGCTAGGTATTAATGCACTTTTGATAAGAGGGATAGCTGCATGGCTTATAAATAGGACACGGCAAGTATCATACAGCAACTGGACAGGTGAATTCCTTGGTTACAGTCAGGGTGTCCCCACAGGGCTCTGTCCTAGGCCCATACTGGTTTAGATTGTATCTTTCAGATCTATCTTTTTCATCTGAGGTGTTCTACAGTCTGTATGCAGATGACTTAAAACTGGGTAAACTGATTACACTTGTTACAGATACGGGCAATTCTGCAAAAGAACTTGAGTAAGCTGATCATTTGAGGACAGACAGAATAATATGCTGAGAAATACATAAAAAACTAAGCATATGAGATTTGGGAGACAAACTGAAATGTGAATATTTAATAAAGCACACAATGATTGAAACTGTAGATTCATTTAAGTACCGTGGTATATGGGTAAATCCAGCTTTGAGTTTTTCTAATCATATCTACCCCTTGGGTTAATGATAGTTATAGAACTACAGGTTGTATAAAAAGATTTTTAAAGTTCAGAAAATCAGAAATGTTGAAGTCATTGTTTGTTAGCTATATCAGACCCAAACTTGAGTATGGAATAACAACATGGAAACCTTATAAGAAAACAAGTACGAATAAACTGGAAAGAGTAGAGCAAAAATATACCAAAGGGCAGCCATGGATGTGAAAATTTTAATTATTTTGAAAGACTAAAATATCTGAACTTGTACAGTATCTCATATAGATATTTAAGAAACGACCTTATTCAGGTCTATATGGCATTTAGCGATAACTACCTCTGGGAATGTTTGGGTTATCAAAAAGTAGTAAAAAATCATCAGACTACTTATGTAGAAGATTTTATAGGAATGAGAAGTGCACTTATTGGTTCTCTGAGAGAGAGCAGCAGAGGCATGGAAATGACTACCAAACTACATTACAGCAAGCATTAGTATAGACATTTTAAAGAGCAGCCTGGACACTTATTATTGGAAGAACTGTTTTGGTATATCGGCAGGCTAGAAGGGCATTAATAATATCCTTGCTGGAAATATTTGTATGCACAAGTGCCAAACCAGGAATGATTTCCTGATTCCTATCCAACTGTCCAAGCTATGCCTGAATTGGGTTAGGAAAGAACTCTACTTCACATGGATGTTGGCCAGTTCCAGAGGGTAGTCTTTGGGATACATTCTTGTCTCTCTACCAGTTCCCATTTATATCACAGGCAAAGTTTAAGTCTTTAGAATGGGTAATTTTGGTGCTGTTTGTTTTGCAGATATGCAGGAGGTCCATCAGAGTGGAATTCATTGATGCCTTGTATGCCATGCAAAGATCTCCCCTCAAAAGTCATTATGAAGCAAAATACAGGCATAGAGCTTTGAGGCAGTCTACATAGGACATGTTATTTATGCCGTACATTCTTTTAGTGAGGAATCTCTGGAATGTTTCAGTTGTTCGATGTGCCTGGTTAAGTACACATCAAAGAGGGCACTGTGTTCAATGCTTGGTCTAATGAATGCTGAAGACAGTGGAACAATGACATTCTTGGATCCAGATGCCATACCTTTGTTTATAAGTTGCATAACAGAATGATTTTCTCACTACCATAGGTACATGTTAGTCAAAGGCCAGGTTACTATCTACATGATTTCCCAAGTCCCTGACTACCGGATCTACTCTTAGGGATATTTTATCAATGAGGTAGCTTTTCAAAGTGGCCAGCTTCCCAAAATGTACTATCATGCATTTTGTGGCCCTGAGTTTTAAGCCATGGCTTTGGCACCAGTTATCTGTTTGTGCTAGACTTTCCTGTAAAACGTTAGTATCTTGGAGGGATTCTATGGCTGCTCCTAGTTTGCAATCATCTGCAAACTTGATCAGCCAGAAATCCTTAATGTTGACCTTGTCTTCCAAGATGTAAGATGCCAAAGATAAGCAGGCCACTACTGACCTGCGTTTTTGTGAAGGTGGTCTCTCTGATCCTAACTTCTCTTGCCCTACCTGTTGGCAAACTGGCATTCCAGCATGTTGTATAGAGATTTATGCCTAATTCTGTGAGCTTGTTTATAATACCTGGTTTGAAACTATATCAAATGCCTTCCAAGTCAAGGTAGGCAGTATGCACTGTTTTGCCCTCATCCATTGCCTTGATGACCTTCTCAAAGAAGATCACCAGGTTTTGTAGGCATAACCTGCCTCTGACAAAACCAAACTGGGTGGAGTTCAGTGTATGAAAGTTTCCTATGTCACTGTTAATCTTTTCCATGATAATTCTTTCCATGGCTTTGCATACGAGACTAGTCAGGCTAATGGGTCTGATGCTCCCGGGGTCTGTTGATGGTCCACCCTTGTGCAGAGGCATGACAATTGTAGTCCTCCATTCATATGGCACAAAGCCTGTTCCAGTAGTCCTGAGAGGTCATATTTCAAGCTATTTAGGAGGCATCCTGGGATATTATCTGGGCCCACTGAAGTGGTGTCCTTAGCCTTAGAAAGAGTGCTCCTAGGACTTGCTCCCTATTGATAGCTGGAGGGGTTATGGTAGATGACATTTCCTGGGAGATGACCAGGGGTGGTGATGAGAGGTGGGTAAAGCTGGAGCTGATTTTGTTGGCCAGTAGGTTTGCAATATATCCCAACTCTGCCAACATGACTCCATTACAACCAGTATGGCACGCTACTGTGTGCTGCCTTTGATGCTTCTGACATAACTACAGAAGGCCTTAGGGTTGTCCCTGGCCTGGCAAACTATGTCTATCTCAAAACTGATTTTCTTGGACTTAATTAGCCCTCTTAGTTTTCTATTAAGTTTTATGAGAGAGTTCTTTTCATTTTAGGCGTTAACATTCCTACTTTTGCCTATGACTTTTTCTTTTGTTGTACAACCTGTTTAATTTTGGATTCCACCAGGGTGGTTTGTTTCTAGAATGTGTTTGGGACTTACTTCTGATTGGTGCGGCAGCCTCTATGCCACCACTCACATGCATGTACAGTGCTTCTGTGAACAATTCTGCATAGGCTGCTGTGTTATCTTGGTTTGCAATTCTGAGAGGTTATCAGGATTTACTGGAGGTGGCAAAACTGATTTTTATTTCAAGAGACCACTCTGTTATATGGCCTTACCGGGGAGGTGGGGTGCAGCTTTTGCCCATATTTCTTAGTACCAAGTATATGTTTGCACATTCAGTGGGTGTACGCACTATCTAATATAGGATATTTGTGTTAAAGTCCAAGAATCTCTGTGCCTGTAAATTTGGGGTCTTGTAGGATTCCAAGTTTTAAATGAAAGTCCTCCATGATTATGGTACTTGGTGGAATGGTGAGTGTTTCCAGTAAGTTTAGGTATTAGCTATGGGGTTACTGGGGCATAGAGGATAACTTATACAATGCTACGATATGGTACTGGACTTTGTCTATGGAAATGTGTACATGGACAAACTGTTGCACATCGTCCTGTTTAACCAGCCTAGAGATATGCTTATACTGATGTAAATCACAACACCTCCAACTACAATCTCGGTCTGTGGAGTCGCTGGTTTAAATGTGTTGAAGGCACTGAAATCTTGCAATGCTGGGGTACTCTCTGCAGCTTTAAACCATGTCTTGCTAACTGCACAGATGTATGCATTCCCTATAGTGAGGATGGCTTGGAGGGGGTGAAACTTCTTGTTTACACTCCCGGCACTCAGCAGTAACACCTTCAGATTCCCACTATAGAGTATACACAAGGATTTTTCAGTACTCAATTATGAGATTGACTATTTCTAGGATGTACTGTATAACTGAGCCAATATTTACTTATATATTTATTTATTTGTCTTTGTTTACCGGGAAAGTCTGACTGGGTAATACCCATTTTCAGCGGAGGCCCGGGCAGTAAAGCTCCATTTGCTTACATTGCATTACACTAAGTTCCAGTTAAACACAGAGTAGTTACATTTCTATTTACATTTCTACACAAATAGTAGTTACATTTATACACAAATAGTAGTTACATTTATACATTCTAAGATTTTAGAAAGGTGGAAGTTACTAAAGGCGCTGCTACCTCAGATAGCAGACCTGTCACTACTGGTGTTCCCCAGGGATCTGTCCTGGGACTCCTACTGTTTGGCATATACTTCTCAGAGGTCCAGGCAAGGACAAAGGGCCTGTGGCTGACCAAGTCTGCAGATGACTAAGTTGGGTGCTGTCATTGACTCCCCAATTGATGTTAACATACTGCAAGAGGGTCTCACAGGTACAAATAACTGGTGCCAAGGTCATGGCCTTAAGTTAAACGCAAAAAAAAGTATTATCGTACCATTCGGAAAAAACACAGCCCCTACTGATCACCACATCAATGGCATCCCCCTAAGCACACAACTTGTGGTGAGAGACCTGGGTACTCAGGTTGACAACAATCTCACTTTCAACCATCATGTGGTGGCGGTGGTCAGAAAAGCCTTTTACTTGATTCATCTCATAAGTAAAGGGATTGCATCCAGAAAAAAGGAAGTTATTACCTCTCTGTACTCCTCCCTTATTAGACCTATAATTGAGTATAATGCCCTGTTTGATATTTACCTCTCCAAACACCTGCACCAACTAGAAAGGCCACAGAAATACATCACAAAGAGAATCCATGCCCTCCAACACCTACCCTATTGTGAACAGACTTAAATCACTATGACTCTAGTCGGTATCATACAGATTGCTCAGAGGTGAGTTCGCCTACAAGACAATGTTGGACCCTGCCCTACTGGAGACACTTCATATCTGCAAGTCTAACTCCTCACAAATTACCTGCTTGATAGGCCAAAATCTAATATGCAACATCAACAAAACCTAATGGAGGGACAGGTTTGTCTCCCAGAGGCTGCCCCGTCTCTGGAACAGACTTCCCATACATGTCAGAGTACCTCACTGACCCTCTTCAAAAGCAACCTTGATGAGTGGATGGGAAACCACAAATTTGTCCCAGGAGTTCCACCCTTGTCCCTCACTGACAGGGGCAACAGGTGCTAACTGAGGTTTCTTTTTTTTGGGATAAACTCTTGGCTAGGCTTGTAAGGGCCCCAGGGCCATTAGTAGTAATCTCCTATGATAAAGTGAAAGCCCACATGCAACTTAATGGATTGTACATAGGTTCATAGGTTGGCAGTAGGCTATCGGCCCTAGGGCCTATATAAGTCTAGTCATGACAATTCCCTGGCTATTTCTTCCCACAATATTTACTTCCCTGGACCCCTGTCTAGCAGGGCGACTGACGTGATCCCTGGGGTGAATTTCCTATCTCCCATCCAATCGTCAAGGTTTCTTTTGAAGAGGGCCAAAGAGGCGCTCTGCTTGACATGTATGGGCAGTCTATTCCAGACTCTGGGGAGTCTCTGGGTCAGGAACCTATCCCTCCAGCATGTTTTGTTCATTGTGATAACAAGGTTTAGATCCCTGGAGCATGTGGCTCTGAGGGATTGGGATTTCTTTAAGTGCAGCATGTCCAACAAGCTCTGGGTTTGACATGGCCTTGAATGTTAAGCAGAGATAGTCTCTGAGTGGACCATATGCGACACAGTATAGCTGGAGTTTTTTATGACTGTCAGCATAGGGCATCTGCTTTAGGCCTGTGATTCTTTTAGTGAGGTATTTCTGTGGCCTTTCCAGTTGTTGCAGATGTCTTGAGAGGTACATACCAAACGGGGCATTGTATTCTACAATGGGTCTAATGAGGGATGAGTAAGGTGGGACAATGACCTCCCTTTTTCTGGATGAAAAGCCCTTAGTGATGAGGTGTGCCACATAGAAGAATTTCCTGACTGTTGTGGCGATGTGGTTATCGAAGGTGAGACCACTGTCCACCTGTGTCCCTAAGTCTCTTTTATCACACTTTTGGTGTTTAGTGTACTGCCACCTATGTGGTAATTCACAGGTACGTGTTTTTTTCCCAAAGGGAATAACTATACATTTCTTGGCACTGAGCTTGAGCCCATGGCTCTGGCACCAAGCATCTGTTTCTGTAAGGCCCTTTTGTAGAATATCCACATCATTTGGGGATTCAATAATGGCTCCCAGTTTGCAGTCATCTGCGAACTTTGTTAGCCAGAGTCCCTTAGTGTTGGCCTTTACTTCAGAGAAGTAGATGCCAAACAAAAGCGGTCCCAGGACTGAACCCTGAGGTACTCCACTTGTCACTTGTATGGAGCTGGATTTGGAGTCGGCTATTTTTATAGTGTGGGTTCTTGTCAGTAAGCCAGTTGGCAACCCATCAAGTGACGTAGGGATTGATGCCCAGCTTAGTAGGTTTATCTATGATTCCAGCATGGGGGATGGTGTCAAAGGCCTTGGCGAGGTCCAGATAGGCAGTATGGACCACCTTGCCCTCATCCACAGCTCTGGAGACTGATTCGAAGAAGTCAGTCAGGTTCAAGAGACAAGATCGGCCCTTCATGAACCCAAACTGGGTGGGGTCCAGTATTTAAAGGTTGCCAATGTCGTTGTTTATAAGTTCCATGATAATACTTTCCATGGCCTTGCAGATCAGGCTTGTCAGACTGATGGGGTGGTAGCTCCCAGGATCCAAGGTGAATCCCCCCTTGTGGAGTCGGATAACTGTAGCTGTGCACCACTCAGTGGGCACAAAGCCTGAGGTGAGGCTATGATTAAACATGACACTTAGGTGAGGTGCCAGTTCATTTTGTAGTTCATGTAGTACACAGCCTGGGATGTTGTCTGGTCCCATGGATGCTGTATTCTTAGCTTTGGAGAGTGTGGTTTTTACCCATGTGGCCGTTATTACCAGAATTTGGCAATCCTTCAGTATTGAGATGGGCCCTTTAGGGGATGAGGGGGGGTGAAGTTGGCACTGAATCGATCTGCCAGGACATTGGCAATATCCTTGGGATCAGTATATTTAATGCCATTCTGTTGTAGCTCAGAGCAGATCTGAGCATTGCCATTTAGATTCTTGACAAAGCTATAGAATGCCTTGTGGTTGTCTTTGGAATCTTTGGCAATTTTATTTTTGTAACTCGCTCTGAAGGATTTTATGAGGGATCTCAGCTTCTTTCTGATGCTGGTAAGGGAGTTTTTTGCATCCTGGGATTTTCCTCTTTTCTGCAACAGTTTCTTCCTTTTGTTGTAAAGTTTGTTTATGGCAAGGGGCCACCAGATTGGCTTCCTTTTTTTGGAGGAGACCGTCTTGGTTCTATTTGGGATGGCACGATTCATGCACGAGTGGATGTGCTTGTACAGTGCCTTAGTGTAGGATTCAGCAGTTGGACTTTCAATTCAGTTATCTATAAAAATTATTGTGTCATTTCAGTGAGAGTTTGTGTGTATTCTGTTTAAGAAGAGTATTTGTAGAGTACTGTACTGTGAACACAAATACTTAAAGGAACTATCCCAGAGTTTAAAATTCTGACCTAATTTATCACCACCCACTTACCATGCCATCATCAACCTTACTCCTGGTTTCAATTTACTTTATGCAGCCCTGTTTTCCATTCCCTGTGGTGAACAAAATTAACAATATTTAGTTCCTGTCAAAGCTTTCAGTCCCCGATCTCTGGGAAACAACCAAGTTACTACATTGTTGTGTGTGTTCGTGGTGAGGGTAGTTAAGCAAGACTCACAGTGTTTACTTTTTATGAACTCGTCAAAAAAGCTCATCTTAACTGTGCAGCTTTTTATTTCCTTTATTTATTCTGCATAATGTAACTGCGAGCAGTACAGTCAAAAAGAGTACAGTTTAGTGAATTCATACTAAAATCTTAGCAGTGTATTGACGTACTCCCCTTACTCCATAGTAAAGCCACCTCTATATATAACGATCAGAGGTTGCTGTACTGTACAGCCCCCCACTGTAAAATTAACTTTTGGACTTCATTGTTTAAAATTAACCTATTGCTTGCATCACATTTAAGTTTTTTTTGTTTTTTTTATACAGCGGGTCATAAAACCCTTACACTTGGGTAGTATTCAGAGATCAAAAAACAAAACATGAAAAAAAGAAGACTGCTTCTACTGTTGTTTATAACCTACATCATTCTGAAGCTTTTTACAGAGCAACTGGCAGTCATGTATAACATCATAGCACTTAGCTAGCATTCAGAAATACTCACAAAATAAAATATGAAATGAAATGTACAGAAACCTGTTTACTAAAGTTTTAGTATTGCATTACTCATATGGTTTCTTGTAAGGAAGCAGCAAGTTGTTGTTGTTTGTCTTTCGGCTTTTCCCGGTTAGGGGTCGCCACAGCGGAACTCTGGTCCGCTAATGATTGGCAGTAGACTTTCACAAACGCCGAGGTGCCAGCTCGACGTTCAACCTTCTACGAAGGCACGCCCATTTACGCATGTCTTTCGAACGCCCACCCAACCACAGGGAGGACAAGGAAGCAGCAAGTGAAGTCATAAAAGTCCCAAAATGTTAACTTTCTCTGAGGATAAAAAGCACAGGTGAAACTAACGAATGACTCAGCGAGAGCTTTTGTGAGTACAACTGCAACTTGAGATGGAATTTGAATAAGGCAACTGGAGCTTCCTGTAAGCACCTCTCCCCCAACCCCCACAGCCAAAGCTGGGACATGCTCAGAAAGCCAGACTGAAAATGTAAACAAAGACCAGAATCAAAACAAAAAAATCTCTGGGACTGCCCCTTTAACCTTTGAGCATGTGCAGGACCAGGATTGGTTAAGATGTTTTTTAAGCAGTGGTTTAAAACTACTGAGTTTGTTGGAGTTTTATTTGTGTGGGGATACTGCAATGTACTGGAAGTAGAGAGTCTCCTGCAACATTATTTGACTTATTTGTAAGTAATAAGAATTTGTTAGTAGAGTGAAGGTCCCTTGCTGAACAGTAGGATAGTAATAAGTTTTGTAGTGCAGGGAATTTTTCTGGATACTGAATGAGTTTGTGCGCTGTAGTTAGTTATGAATATGTTAGGTAGTTGTGTAATTCAAGCCAGTTTAATTGCTTTAAGCTATGACACTGGTGGGTCCTATGAGGGAGACTGGTAGCAAATTTAGCTATTTTATTGTAGCAGGAGGCAAGTTTCTTTCTTTGGGTATTGTACAAGTTTGTTAGGATAGGAATGGCGTATGAGAGAGTTGGCAATAAGAAGGTGGTGGCAATAGTTTTTCTTGCAGTATATGTAAGGCATCAACTGATCCTATAAAGGCATCCTAGTTTCTGGTGTGTAGATTTAATGGTGAGCAGTATACGTTGCTCATATTTGAGACTCTCATCTACTATAAGAGTTACAGTTTCAATTACAGTATTATTTGCTGACTTTATGGTAAAAGATTGCTTTTGATTTTGACAACTTTGATTCTGACAACATTTTGATGTAAAAAGTATTAACTTAGTTCTTTTGGGTTTGAGTAGTAGATTCTTTGAGCCAGGTTTCTACAGAGGAGAAATATTTTTGGTAATATCTTGGAGCTTATTTATTGTTGAGGCCACACATATTAATGTTGATACTGAACTAAATTAGCATGGTGAGTGAAGGTGTGGAAATCATTAATAAACATACTAAATACAAGAGGGCTCAGGACAGAACCCTGAGGGACACCTGGAGTAACTGGTTGAAAAGATGAGTAGGTTTGTTGCCATTTAATGGCTTGTTGCCTTCCAGATAGGTATTTAAGAAACCACAACAAGGAGTATTGTGAAAGTCCCTATTAAGGAGAGCTAAACAAGCAGTTGCTGGTGCAAGACCGTATTGAATGCCTTTGACAAGTCTAATAACATGGTGGACACAAGAAGACCACTGTTTCTATGTTGGTTTATTCTACTGGAAAAATGGAGAAGTGCAGTAGTGGTGCTGTGCTGGGGCCTAAAGCCATGGTGTGTTTCTAACAGCAGGTTATTTGAGGTTACGTATTGCATCAGCTGCATATGGATGCATTTCTCTAATATTCTGGAGAGGGGAAGAATTGCTATTGGTCTGCAATTATTAAACTCTATAGACGTGCTGCCTTTGTGCAGTGGTATGATGGAGGATTTTTCCACAGTGATGGGACATATCTTTCTGCTATGGACCTATTAATTAGTATGGACACAGGGAAGGCTATGACTTCTGTGGACATTTTTAGGTAGTCTGTAGTTGTCTACAGTTACAGAAGTAGTTTTTAGTTTAAGAAGCAACTTCATTCTGAGTGAGGTAGATACAGGACTAAAAGTGAAGAGCTGTGGGTTATTTTGAATGGACAGGGGTAGACAGGAGCGCAGATATATTATTGTCTAACAGAGAGAGAATTTTGATTGCATAAAGTAGGAATTAAGCTGTGTGGAGGCAGAGTCTGTTGTATTGTCTGTTTTTGGAGAGGAAGTGGTGATCTTGCCAGGGTGCAGTAGTTTATTTAGTGATGACCAAAAAAATTTGGGTTGTTTAAGCATTTGTCTTGTAGGTTGGTATAGTATGTTTGCTTATCCTGTTTGACATTGAGTTTTATAGGTTCATAGGTTGGTACTAGGCTATCAGCCCTAGGGCCTATACAAGCCTAGCCATAACAATTCCCTGGATATTTCTTCCCACACTATTTACTTCCCTGGACTCCTGTCTAGCAGGGCAACTGCCGTGATCCCTGGGGTGAATTTCCTTTCTCCCAACCAATTGTCAAGGTTCCTTTTGAAGAGGGCCAAAGAGGCACTCTGCTTGACATGTATGGGCAATCTATTCCAGAGTCTGGGGAGTCTCTGGGTCAGGAACCTATCCCTCCAGCATGTTTTATTTATTGCGATGACAAGGTTTAGATCCCTGGAGCGTGTGGCTCTGAGGGATTGGGATTTCTTTAAGTGTAGCATATCCAACAGCTCTGGGTTTGACATGGCCTTGTATGTTAAGCAGAGATCGCCTCTGAGTAGATGATATGCGATAGAGTATAGCTGGAGTTTTTTAAGGCGGCCAGCGTACGGCATCTGCTTTAGGCCTGTGATTCTTTTAGTGAGGTATTTCTGCGGCCTTACCAGTTGTTGCAGATGTCTTGAGAGGTACATACCAAATGGGGCGTTGTATTCTATAATGGGTCTAATGAGGGATGAGTACAGTGGGACAATGACCTCCTTTTTTCCTGGATGAAAAGCCCTTAGTGATGAGGTGTGCCACATAGAAGGATTTCCTGACTGCTGTGGCGATGTGGTTATCAAAGGTGAGACCACTATCCACCTGTGTCCCTAAGTCTCTTATCACACTTTCGGTGTTTAGTGTACTGCTACCTATATGGTAATTCACGGGTACATGTTTTTTCCCAAAGGGGATAACTACACATTTCTTGGGATTGAGCTTGAGCCCATGGCTCTGGCACCAAGCATCTATTTCTGTAAGGCCTTTTTGTAGAGTATCCACATCATTTAGGGATTCAAGGATTTGCAAGGTTTCTAAGATGTCTAAATTGCTGGAAGGTATTTTGAGTTCTATTTTTATGCTAATTTTTCTAGGCTTTATCCCTTTTTATTATCAGCCATGGTGCGAAGCTGGACTTTATTCTTTTATTATGTACTGGTGCTAGATAATTTAAGGTCTGTAAGAATATGTTACTAAACTGTTTTACATGAGTATCTAGTGGCACTGTTCTAAGCTCATTCCAGTTATACTGTTTTAGTGTTTCACTGAATATATCTTTGATAAAATTGGTTGTATTTTGTATTCGATTATAAATATGTTTATCTAAGTTATGAGGAGTTCTAATGGCATATGTTGGTATGTGGTCACTTATGCTAAGTGGCAACTTTTGTCAGTTTGTCTGGTTGTAAGAATCCAGTCTAATGCTGAGCGTCTCCTTTAAGTTTTAATTGTCTGAAGTTGTACAAGTTTAATGATTCAGTGGGGGGTAGTGGCATTTATGAGTTGCCCAGCTATATTTAAGTCTCCAAGTATTATAGTTTTGTGGTTAATTTGTTGGAATATCCAATACAGGATGCTTTCAGCAGTATCAGTGTTATTCCCTGGTGATATATAAATTACTGTTAAACATATAGTTTCGCTATCATTGATTTTAGTAGTGTTACTACAAGTTCGGCATTGTTAAATGTGGGTATTTCCTGTGGAAGTAAGGTGATGGTTAGGGAATTTTTATAGATGACTGCTACACCACCTGCATGTTTGTTTTTTCCGTCATGCCTGAGTATATTGAATTCTGGGGGGGTGATCTCATTATCCTTTATTTCTTTTTTTAATTAGGTTTCAGTAGCTATGATTACATCAGGAGTGTATGTGGCAAGATAGGAATGTATGTCATGCATGTTACTGCACATACTTCTTAGGTTCATATTTAGTAAAGGTGAGTTTGGGATCTGTTTTTTGTTGAGAGGTATTAGGTGAGTGATTTATTCTGGGGATGGAAGTGATGGTTTTATGAACAATGGAACATGGTTGGGGTGAATTTTGTGAATTGATATTTTGCAGAGGGAGGAGCGTGGCCAGTTATATTCTGGTATTTGTTTGATATTTGATCATATATTTGGATACTTACTTTTTAGATATTTATAGATAAATCAGACATGGTTTGTTTGTACAGATATGGTTTGCTTGTAGAGATAGGGTGTTATGGAGAAAGATGGGGTAGATGTTAATATTCTTTGTGAGGACTGGTTGACATCCTGAGTATTTGAAGGAGGTAGATTTAATGATTGGTGATAAAGGCTAGTAGAGTGAGGAGGAATAGTAAAATAATCTGAGTTAGGTGCATATTATTTAACTTGGGTTTATCTTTGCTGTAAACTAGGATTAGAAAATATTAGGAGGGTACTGGGTTGGTTGTAGATATGTGGTTTGATAGTTATAGGGGCAAGGATTGAAACAATTTGAGAGCGCGAGGCTTGGGTGGTAAACTAGAGTGGGTATTACTTTTGGCAGTAATTCTATTGATTGATTTTCTTTTGGAAGGAACTGATGGTATTGGTTTGTGGAATATGCAGGTGGTGCTATGGAAGCATAAATGTAGAGTAAGAGGAGGTTGCATTATAAAACAATATGCATATCTGGGTTGGATTTAGTTTAAGTGATCAAAAATATGATGTTCAAATACAGTTTCAAATGACAACCACATCAATGAAACTACCTTCAGCCGTGTGTGCCAAAAGTAAGAGGCTGTGTTCCTCCCTCATCATCTGCACTATTATAATCAACCCTAGAATCACTGTAGCATGGGGCAAAGGGGACATTTCTGTTATAGTCTCTCATTCAGATGAAATTTACTTTTGGTCAACTAGATGATAATGTCAATTCAAAGAGCTGGTTAACGAAAAATTTACTATGTCCTTTACTGGGGCAGAGCTTATTCTGAGCTTTTTAAATATATAAAACAGCAGAGATGCACATTTGAATAATACACTTTTAAACTGACCCAATATGGGATATTCACAAAATATTAGTGCAAACCCCAGCACAGTGAGACCACCTATAAAGACATCATCAAATAAAACTTAACTGGCCATTTCTTTCATCTAAAGGGCCCTCTGTACCCCCTCACAAATTATTCTTAAAAGTCTCCACAGCTTTAGAGTAAAAAATATACTATTCTTTTAAATAAGAAATTCTGCAATAATGACATTTGTATTCATTTTTTGTAATCAAGTGTAGATATCCTTTTTGTGAGGAATTACAAAGGTATCATAAATTACTTGCCCACTAATTTCCTGGGTTTATAGGCAAGTTATTTGTAGTTTCTGTATTAATATAATTTATTTATATCTGCTTCTTTCAGGCATGACACCACTCCACTGTGTCTCAGGTGTGACTGGCATCTGATACTGCTTTAAATATAGCAAAGTTATGTAGTTACCATGACAACCAATCTGGATGAGCAGGGTCCATCCTCACCAACCAACATGATCAAAACTGAAGATATATAGTCAGTTCAGCATATAAACCTTTCCCAAGATACTAGCTCCAACCTCCTCCATAATGCTGCTTCAGGTTTCAATTATGCCATTTGAAAGCAAAAAACTAGGTGAACAAAGATCACAAAACACTCTACATCTCTCATGAGGAAAGGTGGGAGGATGGTGTATATACTGACAATAATGGACATGCTCATCCAGCTCATTTACGGCAGATATATAACTAACAGGAAGTCTATCCCTGAGGTTCTTCCTCATCAACCAGGACTCAGACCCAAGCTTATCCTGTAAGTGGTGACCATGGAAACATAACCCTGATCACTGTGTCTCTGAAGAAAGGCCTAGATCTGCAGGTCACATCTAGATTATGTCTTGCAAAAATATCCAGTGAAGTCCATGCAGCAGATACACAAATATCATCTAAGGAGATGTCTGAAAAAAAAGACTGAGATGCAGCCACTGTTCTAGCTAAAGCTAAGTTCTAAGCAGAGGGGCAGCATCTTATTATCCACTTCAAAGAAGTAGCTGATATAATGAAGCAAACATTTCTTTTATGTAAAAGAGGAGCCTAATTTCTTTTTTTATTGAAATAGAACAGCACGTTTTGAATCTTTCCTGACTGATTTGATTCTGTCCACAAAAGATCTGATCTATGGAGGATATTCATGCAATATAAAATATATTCACCTCTGTTTCACTAGTTAAGAAAGAATGTGCATGGCCTGATTAAGGTTTGTTTCAGGGGCTACCTTAAACAAAGGCAGGAGTAGTTCATAAATATGCTCTATGACTACACAGGCAGGATTTATGCATAAGACCTGTAATACAGAAATTCTTCCAGCAAAAGTAAAGGCTACTAGAAAGAGCCTTCCAAGGCAAAGACTTCAAATCACCTTTAGCAGCAGGCTGAAAAGAAAGAAGGGTTAACTTTTCTAAACACAAAATAAAAATCCCATGGAGGGATGATATCCTTGTCAGGAGGTTAGATCTTGAAAGTACCTCTCAGGAGCACTATGCAAACTCTTAAAAAAGCCAAAGAAAATGTTGTAATCATGATGGAGGTCGAATATGGCAAGTCAGTGGATCTTTTAAGAGGAGAAAAAATCAGAGAATGGTAATTAAAAGCTGCAGGCAATGGAGCAAGAAAGAGGACTAACACTTTAGGAGAAGCCCAACTAGCAAAAAAAATTCATTTTCTTTTGTACATTTCTGTAGTATTTGGCTTCTGGACAAGTGAGGATTTAGGATTACACTTCCTGGGTACAAGCAGTCCATGGACATCTTGAACTGCAGTAACTATTTGGATATACAAAGGAAACGATGACCTGGTGAGGTTTGCAAACCAGGTGAGTAAGCACAATGCCCCTCTCCCCAACTACACCCTAGGGTACAGACATCTAATGGGGTTGGAATCTAGAAATAGCTGCCGAAAGTAAAACGTGATGTATGGAGCACCCACTGTACAAAAATCTTGGACGTCTTGAAACGCTATGCGCACAATTATGAGATCTGTTAACCAATTGTACTTCTGTAGTCCACTGGGAGAGACTCAATCAGAACCCTTGCATGAGGGACCATGTAAGCAGTGGCCACCAAGAGGTTCAGTGATCTGAGACAGAAAATTGCTGCTACTGATCGAAAGTAAATACCCTAGAACTCTGCAGTTTGCAGCTCAAATCCTCTCTAAAAGATGTGCTTAAGATGCATCCAATGGAATTCAGTACCTGTGAGGGCTCCATCTGGGAATTTGCACAGTTCACTGTCATGTCAAGGAGTGGAAAATACTCATTAGAGGCTGACTTCTGAATTATAGCTAATCTGCCTAGTGGTGGTGCAGTTAGCCATTCCTTCAGCTATGGAAACACCTTTACCACTTGTAGCATTTCATCTGCTACAACTACAGATATGCATCTGGTACACACTCTTAGAATGAATGGAAGCATCCTGAACTGGTAATGACTGGATCCGACCTAGAAGCAGAGAAACCTCATGGATTCCTTGGTAACCTTGATATGTACACATGAGTTCTGAAGGCCCAAAGAGCACATCCAGCCATCCTCTTGTGGAAAAGGATGAATGAACTGCACTGTGATCTTCTGGAAAGGTTGTTTGAGAATAGAATCATTTAGGACACTCATACCAAGCACTGGCTTGAAGTTTATTTTCTTTGCAACTAAAAAGGATATGGAATAATAACTGCATCCTTTCTGGTTGGGTGAGACCTCTCATTTTTTTTTTTTGGCTGATGAAACTTAAGACTTCTTTTGGCTGCACTCTCCTCATGGTAATAGGATGTCTGGCAACAGGAGTGAGCAGGGCAAGGGAAAGGTCTAGATGGGAATCATGTAGTCTCTCTGAAATGACTTGTGTGTGATTACCAATCATGCATACAAGCTTAGGTACAGACAGTCCACAACAGTCACTACACTGGGACAGTAGAGGGAAAGCCTATGGGATTAGTCTGCTGGCCACTACAGGAGGCCCAAGGAATTGGGTTGGCATCCATTCTGGAATCTTCCCTGGTGTCACTGGCTCCTTTAATTCCATTGCTGTTACTGGCCATGTCAACATCATACTTCTGTGTCCTTGAAAAGGGGCATTTGGAGGGAAAATCAATACCAACAGCTGTGAGAGTCTTGCATTCCTTTTCCATGCCCTCCAGTTGTCCTTAATTTTGTATCTAAAAAGGATGGAGTCCATGAAGGCTGCATTAAGACAGGATTTCTTGGAATCATTTGCAAAATCAACAAGGTGCAGGCATGTATGACGGCAAAGAATTATACTTGTGCCTGATGCTCTTGCTGCACATCTGATGACCTATGTCATTCTTGCCATCTGTCACAGCAACCTAGCCTTGAACTCTCCTTCAGGCAAATCCCCCAGTAACTGGAACATCTCATTGATCAGCTACCACTGGAAGCATAGTATATATAAAAAAATGTTTATTGCCCTCACCCTAGGCTCTTTGATGCACAGCAAGACACATTAGAATTGAAGCCTGTAGCAACAACAGAGTTGACTTTGGGTGTCTCCAACCCAGTACAGTAGGGATGCTGGAAGATTTTATCTGGCCTCTGCAAAAGTGATAAAAACATTGAGTACATTCTCCGTGGTCCTGTCTATAAAACACACCATCTTGTCTACAAGGGACCACACAGACGGATGGCTCAAATGTCGAAAAGGTCTCTTGCATGACCTTCTCAAGAGAATATGTGGGCCTACTGGCAATCTTACCCTTTGCTACATTTCAAGGACTGCCCCCACGCATGATGCCAACCAAGAAGGGGATCAATATGGTATCCTTTGCTTGAATCTGGACTGCAGAACTCTGGCAGATAGCCCCGGTACTTCCTTTTTACTTTTATTTTACTTTGATTCTAAACTAACGCAAGAGGGGAAAGATTCGAAGAAGAGGAAAAAGCATGGGATGATTTAGACTGGCTTAACTGATCCTGCAAGAACCCTTTGGCCTCTCTGTCCTGCTGTTGAAAAATATTTATATACTGTCTTTTGTGAATAACACAGCTTTAATATTTGATGTAGTTAAAAATTAAATTTTTCTTGTGAAACAATGTTCAAAATATGCAGTTAATTTTCATCTAACTAAAGAGAAATAGAAGGCTTTAAAGTATTTTTTTACTCAAAGAAACTTTATTATTCTCTTTTCCCCATAAATATTCAGATATTATAATATAATTATAATGATAAAAGAATAAAGATATAAACAAAGAAAATATTCAAACTATGTACAATATGTTTAAAGGCCTGAAAACAATGAGACAAAATTACGGCTCAAAAATTCTTCTTTATCTTCTTTTATACTATGCTTTAACCATCAGAGGTAAGATTTTGTTGATAAAAGTTTATGAGATACCACGTTCGTCTAAGGATTACTGTTGAATACTTTATGATGAATCCTGTATTCTTTAACTTTGGTGTCTCAGAAGGCTGCTTCTTTTAAAAAGGATAAGAAATCTTCAGAAAGTGGTGATGTAGTTGATTTCCATTTGCTGGGATTACTTTTCCTTGCTACTGCAAGAATAGTCCATAGCAGAAAGAGATTATATTTTTTCAAACCATGTCCATCGTTTATACTGAATAAGATTAAACGCTTGTATAATGAAAATGTGTCAGAAAATAAAGCTTTCAGAAAACCATCTATATTACAGCAAAATTGACTTAATGAAGTACAATTAAAAACATTATCCAATCAGCATTGCATTCTTGTGAACATCTCCAACTGTGTATATTATTTTTTCTGTTAATTTTAGTTACTTTATTTGAGGTTAGACATACTCTATGTAGAAATTTCCACATAAATACGTGCCAATAATGAGACCAAGAGGTATGTTTAATAGAGGATAACATCTGAGATTTATTCTCAGAAGTTAAGAGGAATGGCCCAGTGTAATATGATTCCAACATTAACATTAAATTTATCTTGTATTTTATAAATATTTTACAAAGTTTTGAAAATTTTTTTTTTAATTTTTGCTTTATTATATATGGTTTCAAAAATTACTAATTTGGGATTATTTTTAAAGTATGATTGAGTGAGGAATGTTCATAATTCTTGTGTTTGTATTTTAACACTTTGTGATAACCAATCGTGGGTTTAAATCAAATTCTATAATAAGTTGCTGAGTATCTTTAACTTTCAATGCTTTAAAACATGGTTGCTAATAAACAAAATTTTTGATTTCCCAAAAAGTAAATGTGTGGCTATGAACTTTGTTAAAAAATCTGGTGATGCTAAAAGGAATGATATATAGCAACCAACGTTTAACATCCACATTAGAAAAAATTGTATTTTTAAAAGATTTAAGTATGAGACTTAAATAGGTAGACTTTGAAGGAGGACAGACATTTTACTATATGAAACTGCAAAGATTATACCAAATGTAATTTTCTTGATTAGTCAAAGTGGAATTATTCAAATTGTCTTTACTATTTTTAAGAAGAGTTAAGTGTACAGCTTTCCCATTAGAAATATAATTTGAATTCACCCAGTTTAAAATAATTTTAAAAATGTATTGTTTGATACAAGTGTCAATATCTAGAAAAATTAATTACTCTAAGATTCCATGGTCTAATATGATGACATAGTGCTATTCTATTTTTGTTAGGGAACCAAAGAAATTTTAATAGTTTGTTTATTTCATCAATATAATGTTTGTCTCGAAAAAGGAGACAGGGCTTGAATTATATAAAAAAATCTTGAGTAAAAGAATCATCTTTATTAACTGAAGTCTATCCTCAAAAAATAACAAGCTTGTTCCATTTAGAAATAAGATCATCTTATATATTTATGATGTCATAATTGACTCTTACTATTTCATCTAAGGACTTCAGTAAAGTTGCATCTAAATATTCAGGTGATGTAATTTGTTTGCCAATAACATAGTTTCTTTGTATCTGAAATTTTTTTTTAGTTAGTATTACGAATTTAGATTTAGATCGATTTAAATGAAGACCAGAAATAGACTGAAATAACTTTATTGTGGGTTCTAATTCTAAAAGAGTTGATCATGAATTAGGAAGAGTTAATACTACATTGTCAACAAATAGCATAATTTTATAAGAATAGTGAATAAAAATATCTATGCCAGTTATATTTGGATTTGTTCAGATTAAAATGGCAAATATTTCAATGGCTAAAGCAAATAAAATTGGAGATAACGAACAACCCTGTTTAGTACCTTTTTGTTAAATTAATGTATTCTGAAGTAAAGGGACCAATTTTAACATAAGCAGTGTTATTTTTATAGATGTTTTTAACAGTGAAATAAAACATGTAGGGAAATCAAATAATTCAAGAATTCTAAATAAATAATTCCAATTCAAAGAATCAAAGGCCTTCATGATGTTTAAACTAATTAATAGAGCTTCCTCATCTCTACTATTCAGAACATCAACAACATTTAGTATACGTCTAATATTGTCATGGGTTTGCCTTTGATGAATAACACCTGTTTGAAATCAATTATATGAGCTATAGGTTCTTTTATACTACCAGTAATAATAGATATGAAGATCTTATAATCATTATTTAGAAGTGAGATAGGTCTATAAGAAGAATAAAGTTGTGGATGTTTGTTCTCTTTTAATATAGGAGCATTTAATGAATATTTCCAGGAAGGATGAATCTTTTCTTGAAGTTGAATTTCAATTAAAGTTTTATAGAAAGAAGCTATAATAGAGAGAGGAAAAAGTTTATATATATATTCTATTATTACACCATCCATGCCTGGAGCTTTATTATATTTTAATCTTTTCATTTTGTCTACAAATTCTTTATAAGAGATTTGTTTACTTAAGTCAGCTTTTAATTTTGATGGGATTTGTTTAATATTAAGAGAATCAAGACTTAGTATTGAAGTCTTAATATTAGAATCAGGATCCTGATTCAGGGATGTAAAATGGAATCTAAAAATATCAAGAATGTCTCCAATATCAGTAGTGATTTTCTTATTCCCTTCATGTCTGAATTCTAGAATATTATTCATTTTTGATTGCATTTTAACTCTTTTTGATACATTATGGATATATGCTTGGGAGAAAGTGAGTAGAACATCATTTTTAATCTTTCAAGAGACTAATTTGATTTTTGAGATAAAAATGTCAAAATACTTTTTATTTAATGTTTCTATTTCTTTTATATTAGATTTATTATTTTTAGAAAATTTAGATTTAGCCACTATGAGCTGTCACTGAATACTTTGAAGTTCTGAATCCCATTCCTTTATTTTAACATTTGTTTACTGGGATGGTCCGACTGGACAACAGTGCCACTTTCAGCGGAGGCCCAGGGAGAAAAGCTCCAGCAAAGTACATTTTTTGTAGTACAAGTGTAATACAACAAAGAAAAAGTTTACTATACAGCTTATATGTAGCTACTTACAGTCTACCAGAGATCAGTAAAGCAATTTATATACATACGAGATTAATCAACAAAAATATATACATGACAGATGAGATTAATACATAAAGTTCAAATACAGTACAGCATGTCTTACATTTTCTTAAGCCTCTACAGTACATTTAGTATGTCATCTGACAGAATACAGTGTCCAACTGCAAGAAAACAAGGGGATAGAGGTAAGGAAGAAGGAGGTTGGAGGAGTTATAGAGTGGATAGATGTGTAGTTAGAGGTTTTCTCTGAGTTAGTTATCCAGGGTTCTTAATTTTGTTTTTTATAACAAGTTAAAATTTTGCCATAAATGTAAGCCTTTAATGAATCCCAAATCATAATTGTATTAATGTCAGGAATTTTATTACGTTCCAAAAATAAATTTAGTTCAGATGTTAGAAAGGGTTTAACCTCCTTAAGTTTAGTATTTTGGTCAGGAAGGATGACCTTTTAAAATTAGTATGAATTTTAAGAATAAGGGCATCATGATCAGATATGGGTCAAGAAATTATATTAAAAATTAATATTTTAGAAATTATGTCTTGAGAAACTAGAATTGTATCTATTCTGATCTGTGTAACATTTATAATCCTGGTAAAAAAACAGAAGTGAGCTAGAGATTTACATATCAGTCAAGTTAAGAGAGTGTCTTTGCATTAGAAGTCAGCATCAGTTTTCTCTTATTACTGGTGTCAGAATCCTTCAATATACAATTAAAATACCCACCTACAATTAGGTTACCTTTATAGTTGTTTGTCTTTTCGGCTTTTCCCGGTTAGGGATCGCCACAGCGGAATTCCGGTCCGCTAATGATTGGCAGTCAATTTATATGGTGCCGAGTTGCCAGCCCGATGCCCACTCATGCATGTCTTTCGGAGGCCACTCGACTGTGGGGAGGACATGCAGACTCCACAAAGAAGGCACTCCAGCTGAGAATCGAACAGGAGAACCTCTTGCTGTGAGGCAACAATGCTAACGCTGTACCACCGTGGCTTTCGTTACCTTTATAGTTATAAAGTATAAAATCTGAATGTTTTTGGCAAGACTTTGTCCCATACCTGGAAACCAGTAAAGGTTCATTAGAGCCCAAAACCTTTTAGTTATGTACTTACCATAACTTCGGATGTATGGGATCCATCTCCTACATTCTTCCCCAGATCTTGTTTGTTAGCTTTCATATTACATACAAACACAGCTAAATCCCGGTGGCTCATTGGAAAACTTGTCAGCCTGCGAATAAATGAAACAGATTTGGTAAAAAGAGGATTTTAATTTAGGGACGTAGCTGCCGGTTCAAAGGGGGGGCAGGTAAGGGCAAGCAGACAAAAATTAGGTCCCAGGGGGACAGAGATGGCCGCTAGCTGAACCCTTAATCGGGAAACTGAGGGCCCAACTGAAAAAACAGGCCAGGAAATTCAAGACTCTGGATAACCTCCGAGAAAGGGAACTGTCCTGACTTGTCCCTGAGAGGGGTCAGGAGTGAAAACTCTGCACTGCATTGTGGGGACTCAGTCTCATGGCTTCTCTGCACAGCTCTGCACAGTGGGTCACTGCCTGGTCCCCACGACCAAATTACAATATGTTGGTCGGATAGGATTCATTTCCAGATATTTGATGTGCAATGTGCTTCCTGGGGTTGCCATGTGCCGAATCCTTGCTGCGGTGAGAAGCATCCTTTCCTTTTGTGTCTCTCTGCGCCTATAATAAAGGTAATGAGGCTGAGATGGCTGTAGCACATTTTTGCCAGTTATGGAAACACTTGGAATCCCTAGACTCTCAGTGAGCAGTCACCACTGCCAGACACTTGGTGAACATAAATGACTGTCTCCCCAGGCGGGCGTAATGACTCCCCTTACTCTTTGACTTATCAGATAAGCATCAGTAAGCTCCTGATCCGATCTGATCGGGGGGGGACAGCTGGATGACTCTTTTCGGTGTTCCGCCAAGACCCCCCCGACTGGCTCGAGCCCGCACAGGGGGGCACCAGCAGGGGGGTTGAGAGCATAGGATGGGATCACTGGGTGAGTAGGGAAGACCTCTCTCTTTTTTTCTGAACCATTTTCCCTGGGGAGCTGAAAGGAATTTGTTGGGTCTTGCAGGCACCGGTTCCAGAATCATCAAAGGGCGGAGAGACTGACTCCTCAGCGGAAGGGTTTTGGCCTGCCAATCTCTCTGTCTCAGAATCAGATGTTCCCCTTGGCCCCGGGAGAGGGAAGTGTACCCCCCAACCCCGAGGACAATAAACCTCGAAGGGTCTCGGTTCGACTGGCAGCTCCGCCTTGCTCCATCACCACACCTCCAAGGCGGAGGAATCTAAGTTTCGGGGGGGATTGGGGGCGGAATGGGCTGGAGCCGAGACCATTTTTGCAAAACCGGAGACTATCAATTTATTTTCGTTCTTGACAACAACGGGCAAAAGCCCTCTAAACTTAGCAGGCCCGAAAGAAAAGGGAGAAAAAGACTATTATTAAACTTCAGAACTACAAGAGTAAGAAGAGCATCTTGATCTTCATATTTATAAATATCCGTGAGAGATCTTTGTTTTCCTTTCAAAGTATCACAACTCACCTTCTCTTAGATCTAAAAGAGGACTGAACAAGAATTATAAAATTACTAGAATTCCAGATATCATTAACTGTTTAATATGTGTTTCTTGAAATAAAACCACTTGTGCCTTATTAATATTTAGATACGGTATCAGGTTTGACATTTTCCTTGGATTATTTAATCAATCATTTAAAAATAAAGGTGTTAAATCCATCTATATGATAAAAGATTTTTTTCTTCTTTCTATTCTCTTCACCCTTAATAAAGGAGAAATGAAAAACAGTGAAATACTGTAGAATACAGAAAGCCTCACACTATTTTGGAGCATAAAATCTTATAATTCAGGCCAAAAGAGAAAATAACAAAAAAAATTATATTGTAAGTAATACATGTTAATTACCAACATGGAATTATTAAAATTCCTAGTCCAACAGATAAACAAGGGTCTATATTAGGTGACTGAAACTTTAGGTAATCGAATACCTAAAGAACGACACCTAAACAGCGAAAGGTGTAAACATCAAATGGTCACTTCCACGAATTCTTTCGTAGGGAAAGAATTCACTTGGCCGTTATTGAGAATCTGCCATTTTCTCCACTGAAGAGTGATCACAGAGTTGCTATATTTAGTTAGGGGGCGTGTGTGTGGGGGGGTCATAGCCCCCCAGTCGATTAGGGTTTGAAAAAAAATGTTTCCTCCAGCAAAACAAATTCTTTCCCTACGAAAGAATTAACAAAGTGGCCATTTGATGTTTACAGCTTTCGCTGTTTAGGTGTTGAGTTTTAGGTATTCGATTACTTAAAGCTTTGACTATATAATATAGACCCAGTAAACAAAAACCCTATCAGACTGTCGTTACCTAGCCAAACTATGACCTAAATATATAGCAAGAAAAAAAACTATCTGCTAGAACTGTGCAGTAACTTCTTCATTTTAATGGAGACATTAACTTAGGTAAAACTATATATGAAAATGGGCATAATATCCAATAGTATAAACGATGAAGTAAAAGTATGAATAAATAAGTTTTATAATGAAGCTAAAACATTTCATTCCATTACTCCTATTCTTCTTTCATTCTCTTTCCTTTCTCACTCCTCTTTCTCACTTTCCTCCCAGAAAATAAATATATCATATAACAAATGTAAACTGAATATATTAAACACTCCAGTGTATTTTAGAATTCAGGCTTTATGACTACTATAGACCAAATCAAAAGGATTCAAAGATGATTCACTAAACTAGTCAAAGAAGCTCACTTCTTTGTTATTAAGAAACAATAACAATTAGCTATTTACTTAGTGTACTACGTGGCATTACATACTGCGGTGGTGGTGCTGCGGTAGCGTTGTTGTCTCACAGTAAGACGTTGTCCTGTTCGATTCTCAGCTAGAACGTCTTCTGTGTGGAGACGTGTGAATGGGCGTACCTTCGTTGAAGGTTGTGCATCAGGGCTGGCAACTCGGCATGTAAAAATCTACTGCCAATCATTAGCGGACCGGAGTTCCACTGTGGCGATCCCTAACCAGGAAAAGCTGAAAGACACAACTACGTGGCATTACATGAACTTAAAATTTGAATTAAACAAATATTTAAGTCACTGAAGGCTTGTACCTAAAAGAATATCTAGAATACAAATTTTTGTCTCTATCTTTTCTACCTGGAAATCAGATTTCCTACAAATTTGACACTTCCTTAATTCAAATGAAATTGCTTGTTGCAAGAGCTAAAAAGAAAATAAGCCACATGATTGTCTACTTTAAATCCACTTCTGGCTTCATTACCATTACAATGAGTTTGGCAATTTCATAAAGTAAAAGTTCATAACTTCAAGTGGATTTTAAGCCACCTAAAAGCTTGAGCATATTATGATGAAATATTTACAACTGATATATACAGCCCTCTACATTACAGATTTCCAGACAACTACATCTCACATATGCCATTAAGCAATAGGGAACAAACTGTGCAATGTTTTACAAAAACAAGAAAACAATGCCCACATGAGATTAAAGTAAATGCTTGATAATTTTTCTCATATTTATGCACATCTAACTTATCTTTACTTAACAGAGCAAGACACTGCAGTGACTAGGGCTGTTACATTTCAACAGTGTGGGGGAGAGACAGAGAAAAAAAATAAAATAAAATAAAAAAACTCTTCATTTATTTTCTACCCCTTGACAGACTATTCTGGAAAGTATCTGGCTTTGTCTTTCAAAGGTAACTGACATGCTAATACTAAGTAAAATATTAAAAGGCTTCTTGCAGCAATTAAAGAAATGCAAATGTAATCAGTCATTAATTGTTTATAGGATTTTATTATTTTAAAGAAGCAGCAGTTTTACAACAGAAAGCTGAAAGTACTATGCTACATAAGCATGGAGTAATAAAATATTATACAGAAGTGATGAGAAAGGAGAAATAAACAGTATGCATGCACCATTTACTGTAACATATATAATATGGTCCTGATTCTAACAGACTTGCTCCTAATGTAAATGACTATTTACACTAAAAGAAAGCTGAGAACACATTTTGGAAAACGGTTCCTGTAGTAAGCCTATAGATAAAGTTAGCCAAGAAGAATTACAGGCACTGGAATTAGATGTAGAGAGGAAGAAAATGCAATGGAAGCAAGTATAAGTTCCTACGGAATATGACAGTACAGCAAACACCTTCATGGAACCTGTGACAATCAACTCTAAGCATACAGCAAGCTCGAGAGAAAGGGGTCCTGAGGTAAGTACAGAATGAAAAGAAAAATAACATATGGAAATTATTTAGTCAAAATAACTGGCACCATTTCAATTTAGTCGATCAAGGAATGCAAAAAGGCAGGTCCATCTAACAAATGCTCCCCTCCCATGGTTACAACCTCACAAAACAAAATACCACAACCAGTAGATCACAATTGAAAACCCCGAGAAATGAATCAGAACAGTAAAAACACAACCCCAGACCACAAAACTCATGAAAACATGCACACCAAAATCAGGAAGCCCACCACACAGATCAAACCGCAAACCAACAAATCTGCTACAAAGAAGGTGGTAAAATGTACCTGTGAAAGAGGGGTGGAATTCACCTACATAATCCAAAAAATATATATTTTTTCTTTTTTTCATTCCCTCTCTCCCACCCTTTTTCCTCCCTTCCCACTACTCCCAGCCCCCCCCCCTTTAGATTAAAAAGGAGATATAGTATGTAAAAAGTTACCTGAGTGCAGGAAATAACATATTACTGACATAAAGGAACTATAGTAGCCATCTTGACTTCAGGAAAAGCAAAACTATAAACAATGTTCAACAAAGTGCATTTAAAAGATATATACCTAGGCATTTACTTTGGCTTTGACTGTTTCCATTGCTAGATACTGAAGATTTCTTAGATGTTATTATCAAGAACAAAAATACATGCATTAAAAATAGCAAAACATAGTCCATAGGAACATTTATTTTGTGACTGGTGACTTTGAAAATTTGGCACTGGTAAAGCTGGAATCATTTTTTTTGTGTTTTCTTCTTTATGTCAGTCCATGTATTTTTGCCAGAGGTTTGCTTCACAGAAGGGAAAGACCAATCCATATCTTCAGTTATGGGAATGAGGTTATTATTTTTGACAAAAGCAGAGGCTTCCTCTACATTTTTAAAGATTTTTACTCAATTTGACTGATGTATTTTTATTTTTGCTGGAAAGATTATTTGTGATTTTCTGTTTAAGAGATTTCATGACAGGCCAGCAGGCTTTCCTGAGATCCATTGTTTTAGTCGAATAGTCATCAAATCTAATTGAACTCAGTTTGTATTTCAATGAGGCTTTCCTCCAAGCAGTTTTGAGAACTAGTTATTTATCAAGATATCATAAATATTTTATAACTATGGATCTCGGAGGACAACAGGAGAAAGAAGGAATAGGATTACCTAAGGCCCTGTGGGCTCTTTCAATACCACAGGAAATACCCACCTGCAAATTTAACATTTTTGGTATCCAAGTATTCAAAACGGGATTAAATCCTCACCTTCAGTTTTTTCTGGAAGTTCAAAAATCCTTATGTGGCATCTCCTTTCATTGTTTTCTAAATAATCTATTTTGTTTAAAAGTCGAGTACTTTATTTTAGTGGAAAACTGTTTGTGACTCCTTTTCTTTTAGCCTCCCATCTATATCATTCTAGGTATATTCTCCATATCAGAAATTTTTGTTTGTTGTTGTACCAGTTCTTTAAAAGCATCAGTTTCTTTAAGACAATTTTTTCTTAGACTTTCTAGATTCTCCTGGAGAACCATCCATTTTCAATGATGATTCTTGGAGGGTAAATGTCACTAGTTATATATCCTTCCTCAAAGAAATGTCAGTACAAGAATGTTTAGAATTGTTCATCTTCATTCAGCAATTCAGTCTCCAGGTAAAAGTGACAGGAAAATGTTTTATATAAATCCCTAAAAATCAAAAGTTAAATAGTCAGAACTATTATTGGTTGTAGTGTTGTAAATTTTGTTGCAAAATAAATAAATAAATAAATAAATAAATGAAAAAAGAATAGTAATTTCCTTGTATTTAAACCTAAAACTGCAGAGCTCTAAAAAGTTGCTATCTTCAATTAGCCATATTGGCTCCACCCCCTAATGCTTTAAAGTATTTGGAAATAGAAAAATCTATTGTAGTGAAACTTGCTGATAAAGGGGGTAATGTTGTTATTATGCAATAAGATTTACATTTAAGAATGTGCTTGGGGTTCGTGGATAATCTAGAAGAATCCATCCATCCTCAACCTCTTTTTCACATGGGGTCGGGGTATCACTTTCAATAGTGACAATTATCTTGAGCCAAGGTTTACACCACCGGGTGGCTAGCCCTGCTGCGGTAATACATCTGTACCACTCACTCGCACACACACTCACACCTACGGCCAATTTAGTGTGTCCAATCCACCTACTGCATTGTCTTTGGAATGTGGGAGGAAACTGGAGCACCCAGAGGAAACCCAAACAACCGCAAGGAGGACATGCAGACTCTGCACAGAAGGCACCCCAGCCACGAATCGAACTGGAGAGCTCTTACTGTGAGGCGACAATGCTAACCACTGCACCACCACAGTTAATACTACAGAAGAATATCAGAAATTGCTAACCCTTTGCAAAAATTCAAAATGAGATTGTATTTTTTGCTTTTTTGGTCGAGAGGATCATTCAGAAATGTGTTTTATCTGGAAAGTTGGGAGATACCATAATTATTGTGAATCCACAATTCTACAGTTTTACATTACCAAAAAACACAAAAATTCACTGGAACCCCAGGAAGACATATAGTATCTTAAATAGGGGGTCCATGTTTGATAGCATTTTCTGCATGGAACTGAACAGGTGTTTTGGCCTGAAACATATTTCTTAGTTATAGCTGATGTTAATAGTGTGTACACTTTTATAAAAGATGAATTGGGTTTTACTGCAGTTGTATTTTTTCTGTCTAATTAGAAGGCATTTTGGAAATTCTGGATCTTATTATTTTTTCTTTAAACATTTTTTTATTTTAAATGTTCTTTTTATAAATAGAATACGGATACAGCTATCTGGGCAAAATCGTCTCTAATTATGCATACTTGTTTATGGGCAAGTTTGAGGACACTTTTGTATGGAGATCCTTATTTTAAAAATAATGTTACTTTCACAAGCATTACCATCAATGACTTGTTAATTATTCAGGGTCCCCAAAACTGGTTTACAGTATCATGGAACAACTTCAGAACAATAATCATGGCTGGTACTTTTATTCTGAAACTGAAAAGGACAGGACTGATTATGAGTCTGTATTTGTTTTATTTTTTTTTTTCAATAATAAGTCTTTATTGTTTTACCATTTTCCATACAAACTTAGACAAAACAAAAATATTAATAAGTTCTAACTATTATGTCTAATACAATCACAAAAACATATATACAATATTTACATGAATGCTTCCGAATGTAACAGATTGTGCAAGAACATATGAAAAGAATTATAAATAGATCAGATATCTCAATTTTTTACTTATTGACAACTTTTTCCTTAAAGTGTATATATGTCTCACATTACACTCGATCTCTATATATTACGCCAATATGATATTAAAAATTTGCTCCCATATCTTTGGATTATTGATATTTTTATTATGATCCTTCAGAAGTAATTTGTGGGCTAATATGTGTCTTATTGCTAAAGTCCTAAAATTGTCCCATGATGTTTGAGATGGATTTAACCCAGTTTGTAACTATATAAAGTTTCATTAATAAAAAAATATTAATAAATATAGTGATTTGGGATCTAGGAAACTGTTTTGGAGGAATATGTAAAATCATGAATTCCCATGAAAGTGCTGAACTTTGATATCCCATCTTTTGAAGTTGTAATTTTAAGGAATTCCAAAGTTTATAAATACATTTACAACTCCAGAACATATGAAGAAGGTCTGCTGCTTGATCTTTACAATATGGACAATTTGGAGATTTTTTAGGATTAAACTTGTGCAATCTAAGGCGTGTATAATAGGCGTTATTAAAAATCATAAGTTGAGTATACATTAATTTTTGAAAAGATATTGATTTCGTTGTTAGATTAATTGACTTCAGTAATTGCTTTTCTTCTGTAAGTGGTAGTTTATCCCTCCAATATTTTGACAGAAGAACTGTATTCTGAAATTTAAGATCCTTTACTAGTTTGTTAGTGGCTGCTATAAATTTGACATCTTGTTGAAGAGTTTGCCACAAATTGAAACATTTTGTTATTTCCTCATCTTTAATTGTAAAGTCATTAAAGTAACTTATAGAGAGTTCTTTGATCTGCCTCAAAATACTTAAATATGATTTGGGCAGATTCATTTCTTGTCTTATTGTATTAATTGACTCCTTTAAGTAGGGATATATATCAAGTAAGGTTAAATTCATCATAAGAGGAGTGCATTTGTTTTATATTTTGACCCATTGGCAAAGAAAATGAGGGACTCAGAAATTTACAGATATAATTGGTATGGTAATTTATTTTTTTATTTTTTTATTTTACATTTGTTTACCAGCAAAGTCCGACTGGACACAGGTCCATTTTCAGAGGAGGCCCGGGGAGAAAAGCTCCATATTACAATACATACATGAGAGTAAAATGAAGTAGAACATACATACATATGGCATATATATACACATCAGGACAACATGCTGGTGATTAACAAACATACATATAGCATATATACACACAACAGGACATCATGCTAGTGATTAATATTTCTTACAGTAGACAATCAATCATGAAAAGTAACTAAAAGTAATCATGAAAAGTTGGCCTTATTTGCAAACAAAATTACTTCTGACCTGATGAAACTGTCTTTAAATGTTCCACAGCACTGAGATGTCCTTTTCTGGTTTAAAGTCTTTTTGGACATAAAATTAATGAAGAAAAAACAAAGGATATAGCTGTAAACTATGAGTTGGCTCAGCAATTCCCATATTTATGGAGACCTGATAAAATGAATCGTTTAGGAGTATGGGTTACAACGGATTTTATTATGGCAGCGAAGGATATGTGGGAAGAGACTAAACAAAACATAATACAAAAACTGAGAAACTGGAAGCTCTTGCTTATAGATCTGGATAGCAAGATACAAGCAGTAAAACTGTTTTCAGTCCCTTTTGTTTTAGAAACAGGTCAGGCATATTTTTATCAACCAGAGGAGAAGTTGTGGATAGTAATTAATAAAGAGTTGAAGCATTTTATCTGGGAGGGGAAGAGGACAAGAGTCAAGTGGGGTAAGTTGATCCTTTGAATAGAAAAAGAAGGCTTAGGATTACCTGATTTGAAGGGATACTTTAGAGCTCTACAGTTATGGCTATTACACATGATACAAACAGAAGGTTACAATTCAAAGTGGAAAGGGATGATGACGGAGAAGGGTAAATCAAGAAATAAGGAAAGAGTGGGATTTCGGATGCTGATCCTTAAGGAGAATAACAGCCATACAAAATATTACATTCATAAAGGAGAAGAAAATATACTAAGAACTAAGCCATCACAAGAATGGATAAAGGAGATTCTGCTGATAGGGATGATTGTAAATAGGGGTACAGAAAACAGGCAAGAGGGTGCAGAAATTTACTAGAAGAACTTGGCAAAGGAATCAAGGTATTGATAACAAATAATTAGAGGAGAAAAGGTAACAGAATGGGAAGAGATCAAGAAGACATTTTGACTGAAGGGTAGAGACTGCCTTCTCTATCAGGGACTGATAAACTATAGGCAAAGCGAAAGTTGTAGGGGAATCCTAAATGAAAGACCTGTACTGGTTGAGTTTTTCATTGACTCTAGAACAGAAACTGCTGTTAAAAGATAATTAGTAGGGCATATAAAATATTGCAAATAACTATAGGAATTAAGCAGTGGAAGTCAGAAAAGATTGGGAAGAGAGAATAAACAATTCACAAAGAAACAATAGGATGACATATGTATGGCTCCTAAATATGTAACAAAATATAAAAGATTTAGAATTTTTGCCTGGAAACTTTTGCATAGGTACTTGTATGCCCCAAGTAGACTCCATAAAGAATTCTTCCTCAGGTAGATGGCAAATGTTGGAGGTGTAATTGAGAAGAGACAGGTACCTGGGTGCACATGTTCTCAGAGTGTAACAAGTTGGCAAATTTTAAAAATTCCCTACCGAGTACTCTGACAGGAATACTAGGCAAGCAAATGAGTGTGACTAAGGAAATTATTTTTTGAGCTGGGATACAAGATCTGAATTGCCTATACATAGTAAAGCCTTGTTAAGTTTAATTCTGGTTACTGTTAAAAAGCAATTACAAGAAAATGGAAATGAAAGTCTAAACCAACCACACTTGAAGTAGTGTATATTGTAAAAGAGATAAAAGAACCAGAGGTAGGATTTTTAGAAAAGGGTATGAACAAATTATGTAGAAAAAATGGAAACTGTGGGAATAACACATGCAGAAAAAATGCTTGGCAGGAAGAATGAGGTTTAAGAGAAGGCAAAAATTGAACAACTTATGTAATGCTGGTTTGATTATATTGTACGGAAGAATATATATGTGACGTACAATGTTTGTAAAAGTGAACTTTTTACTATGGTTTGATTACTTTTATAAAAACATAAGCTGTCTATGTCACAAGTGACAATTTGATACAGGTGTTAAAAAACGTTGCAGGATAGCACAAGCAAACAAAGACAGTATGCACATGATACTTAAAAAGCAACTCAAATGGTATTTACATGATGGTAAAAAGCTGTGTTCAAAATACATGATTTACTATGAGTTTTGCTTTTTCAAGATTTTAATAGATATCTGACATACCTATTAAAATTTTGAGAAAGCAAAATGTAGAGAAAATGGTGTAATCGTCTTTCTTTAAGCACATAACTAAATCCCCATAGTGGAGGGATCCACATCACTATAACACATTTAAAACACAAAAAAATAAAAAATTAACGGAGTTAGTGCAGAATGGCACAAAATACACTGAACCAACCGATATCGCCAACATCCTGGCAGACAATTTCAGTGCAAACCTCACTCCCCTCTCACCCCCCAAAGGGCCCATAACCATACCAGAAGAATGAAGAGCCCCTGAATTCACAAACACTCAGGTTAAAACAGCCCTGTCCAAAGCCAAAAACATAGCATCAATGGGACCTGAGCTCAAAGACGAACTAACCCCTCACCTAAACACACTGTTCAAATTCAGCCTCTCCACAGACTACATACCCATAGAGTGGAGCACAGCAACGGTTATTCCGCTTCACAAAGGTGGAGCCACAACAGACCCCGGGAACTATTGCCCTATAAGCCTGACTAGCTTGGTCTGCAAGGCTATGGAGTGCATCATTACGGAACTCATTAATAGAGACATTGAGAACCTCCAAACACTGGACCCTTCCCAGTTCAGCTTTGTTAAGGGCAGATCCTGCCTCCTAAACCTGGTGGACTTCTTTGAGACAGTTACCAAGGCTATAGACAAGGGAAAGGTGGTACACACAGCCTATCTAGACCTTGCAAAGGCCTTCGACACCATTCCCCACTCTGGTATTATAGACAAGCTCATCAGCCTGAACATAAACCCCTCCATCACAAGATGGGTTGCCAACTGGCTCACGGACAGAATCCACATGGTGAAAGTTGCGGGAGCTAGGTCCGACTCTAAACCGTTTACAAGTGGCATTCCCCAGGGCTCAGTCCTAGGACCCCTCCTGTTCGGCATATACTTCTCAGAGGTACAGGCATGCACAGGAGGACTATGGCTGACCAAGTTCGCAGACGACTGCAAACTAGGGGCTATAACTCACTCTCCAGCTGACACAGACATCCTCCAAAAGGGTCTCACGGAGATGGATACCTGGTGTCAAAATCATGGCCTCAAGCCAAAAAGTGCATAGTCATCCCCTTTGAAAAAAACAAAGTACTCACAAACTACCACATAGGTGGTAGTCCCCTAAATACGGAAAATGTAATAAGGAATCTGGGGACCCAAGTAGATAGTAATCTCTCCTTTGATAATCACATTGCCAAAGTGGTTAGAAAATCCTTCTATGTGGCCCACCTAATCACAAAAGGGTTTGCATCCAGATCAAGAGAGGTCATTGTGCCCCTCCACTCATCAGACCCATCATAGAGTACAATGCCCCATTTGGGATGTACCTTACAAGACACCTGCAACAGCTGGAAAGACCACAGAAGTACCTCACCAAGAGGATCACTGGTCTCAAACAGATCCCCTAAGCAGCTCGACTGAAGAAACTCCAGCTGTACTCGGTTGCATACCGCCTACTCAGAGGTGATCTCTGCCTGACATACAAGGCCATGTCTAACCCAGAATTGATGGACATGCTCCACCTAAAGAAAACCTTATCCCCTCGAGCCACATGCTCTTGGGATCTAAACCTCATTGCAACAATAAATAGGATGTGCTGGAGGGATAGATTCCAATCCCAGAGACTTCCCATGCTTTGGAACAAGATTCCAATCTACATTAGGCAGAGCTCCTCGCTAACACTCTTCAAGAGAAACCTTGATGAGTGGATGGGAAACAGAGTTTACCCCGGGGATCACTCCAGTGGCTCTGCTGGACAGAGGTACAGGGAACTAATCTAAGGGGGCGGCGAAAGCCAACACATTCTGGCTAGGCTTATAAATGCCTTCGGGCAGACAGCCTAGTACATACCTATGAACCTATTACTTTAACAAACTGCTTGCAAAGGCAACAACCACAAAAGTATTGGAAGCAATTCAGAAAACCCTTACAATTATGGTCTTTAACATCTTCAGAAAGTAAGTGAAACATTAACAGTACCTTTGCTGCTCTTTCCGATTTTTTTCTGTCATTCTTGCCGTTTAGCCTTCACTACCAGTAATCATGTATAGTTTAGAACACACATGTATGCATGTTGCCTCTTGTGCCTCACCTGTGCCAGATGCATCCACTAACTTCTGACTCAATAACAAGAGGAAATGAGGAGACCAGATAGGACTCTACAGAAGTGCATAACCACAATCTATACTTTTAAGTCATTTTTCTACCTGCTTGGTGCTCATACATGGGTCTACAATCCATAGTTGTTTAAGCTTTCTCCACACCTTTGCATAAGTTGCGGCATGCACCAAGTCATACAGTCATGTGACACTTGACAGCAACAGAATGATGACAAGGAGGCTGACAAGCGCATTACTTCAGCATTAACAGAACAAAAATCAGAATTTAAAGGAGCCACGCAGAAGTTTGTGACACCCTGTTTCACTAAGAAAAAAATTGGTTGTTGTGTCTTTCGGCTTTTCCCGGTTAGGGGTCTCCACAGCGGAACTCCAGTCCGCTAATGATTGGCAGTAGATTTTTACATGCCGAGTTGCCAGCTCTGACGCACAACCTTCAACGAAGGTACGTCCATTCACGCATGTCTCCACATAGAAGACGCTCTAGCTGAGAATCGAACAGGACGTCTTACTGTGAGGCAACAATGCTACCGCCGCACCACCACCACACTAAGAAAAAAAAATGGTGTTTTCTATGAAATTTGGAACTGTTGAGAGGTATGTGTCAAAGACAGTAACCAGCAAATTCTATTAAAACATAAAACAGATGGTCTGAAAAACCATTCAAAGGTCAGAAAAACAACTGAAACAGGTAACTAGAGACCAGCAGCTAAACTACTAAATAAATCTCATGCCTGACAGTTTTTTTTTTTTTTTTTTTAACTTTTTTAACCAACAACAAGAAAAAGGACAAGCAGTAACTTAAGTGCAAACAAGTACAAGTTCTACTTGTAAGTAATAACATAGTCATAAATAAATGCTGAGACCTACGGGAGAGTTAAGCAAAAGTAAGAACTGCAGCAGGCAAAACATTTAGGTAATCTGCCCTGTTCAGTAGATTGGAAACAAACAGCACATATTGAAATATGAAGAAAATACAAATAAATACAACATTTAAAACAAAATTACACAAAATATTAACATGAAAAAGAAAGAAGCTTGGGGCATTTTTTTTCCATGATGCAAATGTTTTGCTCTGCAAAAAAGACCTGAAGAAGAGTCTAGCTGACACAACATTGTGGGTAAAGGGGAAGGTTTCTGCTGATGTGCTAACTGAAAATCTGTGGTTTCAGTCCTACTGGTTGATGAGGATGAACTTTCTCATACCTCATATGTGTGCAAAATGAGTATTTTAAATGGTGAAAAAACATGCATGTGTGTGAAACATACACTGAGCTATACAAGTTTTCCTGGGAGAACGTTGCATCTGTACTTATGATTTGGACTGTATTGCTGTCTCCTTGTATACAATAAGTAGCTATAAAAATTATTTAACTGTATAATTTTGATTTATCAGCAAATTGTAATACCTTGATAAAAACAAGTCTCCTTCCTGTAAAGTTATTAAATTTGCAACTGGTACCACCATTTACATACTACAGTACCTGCCGGAAGACAAGATAAACTTATGATGACATTTTGCCTCATTTAGTGTCCCCTAATTATTATCAAGATATTCTTCAATATTTATAGCCCCTACTTCTTCCTGGCAACAATGCTGAGCCTACAAAATGTTTCCGAGTCAAGATTGTTCAGAATATGAGATATGCACCTCATTTAAGTACAGGAAACATACAAGTTATTCACTGACTACAGTGCATATTGTGGGTGCTTAGCTGGGTCATGTAGTCTGCAAATACACCATAAGACTACTTCAATGCCAAGTAGTACCTTGTTAGAATTAAATTACTGCATGTTATTACTATCTAGACAGGATATTTAGCCTTGGCTTAGTAACAGGCAGCAGCTTACGAATTGTTAGAACATTGCTAACCACACACAACAAACCTGTACTAAAGGAGTTTCCACAAACACTAAAGTTTTGTTATGTAAACAGAAAAATAAAATAAAACCATACCTAAAAATTCAAATAGTTTTGTTAAGTAACCATAAGATACTGTACCCCAACTGTATCATATTACTATATATTAGTCCGGGTTAAAAAAAAAAAATATATATATATATATATATACACACATACATACACCATACAAAACTTCAACTGGATACATATACAGAAATACAGCATATTCCTTCAAGGCATATTCCTTCAAGACATACTCACTTTTAGTCATTTTAAAGGAATGTTTTTAGCTATTCAGGGTCTGTCATATGATGAACCTACAAAAAGATCCTTGTATATGGGTTAACACAAAGCTCTTCAGTTCCGTGTTTTCTTGGATTTTAAAGCTCTTCATCTCTGTGTTTTCTTGGATTTTAACCTACTTTCTTCAAGATGAGCTTGGCTATGCTCACTCGCTCATCTTATACAATTTGCATCCAACTCTTAAGGGTGACACCATGCGCAGGCACCATTACATAATGTATTTTTAAGGCAAAGGGGAAACGGATATAGTTTGCCAGGTCTTTCTTCCATATCACACATGCACATAACTCATGCCTACAGGCAATTTTGAGTCCCCGATCCATCTTATGGCACGTTTTTGGAATGTAGGAAGAGACCAGAGCACCTGGATCAAACCCATGCAAACACAGGGAAGATATGCAGACTCTTCACTGAAGACATTCAATCCAAGAACAGAAGTGGAAATCCTTCTGCTATGAGGCGGCCATATGCTACCAATTGTACCATCCTAGCAGATTGCAAACATACATTTGGCAATGGCTGGATACAATGTAACAGCTAATGTCACAAAACACTGCAAACACAATGTGATAAACAAATGCTTTTCTAAAATTCAAATTCTGCATGACCATGTCAGCCCACTGGAATGGTGGAATACAGCCATGACCAAAATTCTGCAAACATATGATGCTTTGGCACCTCCTGGAGCTGGTATGGGGAAAGAGAGGAATGAGGAAGTTATGCTTGCATATTCTATCACCTGGATGGGAGAGATGGTGACATACTGGAATGTGTGGGCTGCTCTTTTTTTCTAAAACCGCCTTTACTAAATTATCAGTACAGACCTAAGCATACATACAATTAACAGAAAGGAAAACAAACCATATTAACATATTTTTTAATTTGCAGACATTATAAGCTACATGTTTTATTTCTTTATACCAACTGTCATTCAGTCCAACATTACATAAATTTCTCAATTCCTGCCTTCCATTAAACCTCTGTCCACCTCCTCCTCATGAACTTTACTTTGCATGGACTGCTCCCACAAATTCCATTAATTTCAATGTAGTTTGCTCATTCTCTTTTCTAAAGGTCTCACTTCCATTTCTTTTATCTCCTTTACAATATTTAATACTTCAAATACAGCTCATGTAGATTTGGATTTCCAATTTTATTAACTGATTTTTTGGCAGCAAATTGAATTAAACTTAAGGCCTTACTATGTCTAGGCAATGTCCCTCCTCAAAATAATAGCAACAAAATGGCAGTCAAACCTCTCATTAAAGTAAACAGGAACATTTTTATACGATTAAAAATATACTTACAAGAGAACAAACAAATTAAACTCCTGTTCTTTCATCAATCTGATGCTACTGAATTTTAAAAGATTTATCCATTCCAATCACCTGATTAAAAACCTATTAATCACCACTTTTCCTATAGCTTTCACTAATGAATGTTTAATTACTTTTGATATTAATAAAATGATAGAATTTGAAGAGAGCAATTTGTTAGACTGGAACCAAATTTTGTAAACACAAAAAAATTTATTCGGCTGAATTTTTAATCGCTAGATACGGTTTACATAACAGTAATTGGATGGATATACAAACCTGCTGAGAGTTCTTTTACAACAAACATATTCTCATTACAAACAAATGGGGGTTGTTTGTCTTTCGGATTTCTATACCAAAAATTCTGGATATAATGTCTAGCATTATTAACAGTTCCCTAAGAGGCACCTCATTTATATCTTTGATCTATAAAATTATTAGATCTGACCTTAGCTTTACAGATGCCTCTTAGTGGAACTACTCTACCAAAATAAACAAAGAAGAATTCAATGCTAATAATAAAAAACTCTTTTTAAAGTCAGCAGGAAAAACAAAAAAAATCTACTTATTGGAAAATATATACTTGGAAATTTCTTAATAGATGTTTTTTGAAACCACATAGAATTGCAAGACTATATAAAAAGAATGATTTGAAATGTTGGAGATCTAATTCAGTTGCTGCTGACTGGTTTCATATGATTGTTGCTTGTAATGCTATCCTCATTTTGGAGTGAATTCCAACACTTCTGCAAAGCCTTATGGAATGACAATTGTACAATTTCTGAATCTCTTATTTTGTTTAATGCACCGATTCCAGAAGTTGTACCTACAACTCACCCAGACTCTGATACACTTTGCTGTGACGGAAACGTAAGTTTGCTTTTTATTTGTTCATAAGTAGGTACAAGGCTATCGGCCCTAGGGCCCATACAAGCCTAGCCAAAAAAATGTACCCTGGCTTTCGCCACCCAAGAAAATTATTTTCCTGTGCCCCTGTCGAGCAGAGCCACAGAAGTGATCCCCGGGGTGAATTTCCCATTTCCCATCCAATCATCAAGATTTTTCTTGAAGAGTGCTAATGAGGAGCTCTGTTTGACATAGATAGGTAGTCTGTTCCAGAGTATGGGAAGCCTCTGGGACAGGAATCTATCCCTCCAGCATGTTCTGTTTATTGTGGTGACAAGGTTTAGGTCCCTAGAGCGTGTAGCTCGGTGGGACTGGGATTTCTTTAAGTGGAGCATGTCCAACACCTCTGGGTTTGACATAGCTTTGTTATGTTAGGCAGAGATCGCCCCTGAGTAGGCAATATGTGATGGAGTAAAGCTGTAGTTTTTTGAGACTGTCTGCATAGGGCATATGTTTGAGGCCTATAATCATCTTTGTGAGGTATTTTTGTGGTCTTTCCAGTTGTTGTAGATGTCTTGTGAGGTACATACCAAAAGGGGCGTTGTACTCTATTAATGGGTCTAATGATTGATGAGTAGTGGGGAACAATGACCTCTTTTTTTCTGGATGAGAATCCTTTTGTGATGAGATGAGCCACGTAGAAGGATTTCCTGACCACTGTGGCGATGTGATTATCAAAGGAGAGACTACTGTCCACCTGTGTCCCAAGGTCTCATCACATTTTCGGCATTAAGTAGACTACCAGCTATGTGGTAGTTCATGGGTACAGAGTTTTTACCAAAGGGGATGACAATACACTTTTTGGCATTGAGCTTCAGGCCATGGCTTTGACACCAGGTATCTGTCTGAGTGAGGCCCTTTTGTAGTTTGTCCACATCATTAGGAGTTTCGATTATGGCTCCTAGTTTGAAGTCATCTGCAAACTTTGTTAGCCAAAGACCTTCTGTGTTGGCCTGCACTTCAGAGAAGTAGATACCAAACAGGAGAGGACCCAGGAATGAACCCTGTGGTACTCCACTTGTCACTGGTCTGATGTCAGATTTGGAATCTGCTACTTTCACAGTGTGGGTTCTGTCCGTGAGCCAGTTGGCAACCCAACTTGTGACATAGGGATTTATACCTAGTTTAGTGAGCTTATCTATAATTCCAGAGTGGGGGATGGTGTCGAAAGCCTTGGCGAGATCTAGATAAGCTGTGTGAACCATTTTACCCTCATCTATGGCTTTGGTGACTGCTTCAAAGAAGTCAATCAGGTTTAGGAAACATGATCTGCCTTTTACAAATCCAAACTGGGTAGGGTCAAGAGTTTGGAGATTACCAATGTCTTTGTTTAGGAGTTCCATGATGATACGTTCCATGGCCTTGTAGATCAGGCCCGTCAGGCTAATGGGGTGGTAGTTCCCGGGGTCCATCGTGCTCCCACCTTTGTGGAGTGGGATAACCATCACAGTGCGCCATTCAGTGGGTACAAAGCCTGAGGTGAGACTATGACTGAACATGGTACTTAGATAGGGTGCCAGTTCATTCTGTAGTTCATGTAGAACGCAGCCTGGGATATTGTCAGGACCCATGGATGCTATGTTCTTGGCTTTGGAGAGTGTGTTTTTTACCTGTGCAGCCGTGATTATAGGAACTTTGCATTCTTCCGGTATAGAGATGGGCCCTCTAGGGGGTGAGAGGGGGGTAAAGTTAGCACTGAACCTATCTGCTAGGATGTTGGCAATATCAGTTGGTTCTGTATATTTAGTGCCATTGTGTTGTAACTCAGAGCAGATCTGAGTGTTCCCATTTAGATTCTTGACATAGCTATAGAATGCTTTGTGGTTGTCTTTAGAGTCAGTGGCAATTTTGTTTTCGTAACTAGCTTTGGAGGATTTTATGAGGCATCTCAGCTTCTTAGTGAGGTTGACCAGGGAGTTCCTCCAGTCAAGGGATTTTACTCTTTTTTGCAGCAGTTTCTTTCTTCTGTTGTAGAGTTTGTTTATGGCAGAGGACCACCAGATTGGTTTCCTTTTTATGGAGGATAACATCTTGGTTCTATTAGGGATAGCATGATCCATGCACTCTTGTAAGTGCTTATAAAGTGCATTTGTGTAGGATTCGGCAGTCATACCTCTATTGTCCATCTGCATGGGTGTCATGAAGTTTGTCTGTCTTAAGAAGTGTGAAGTTGGCTTTGGAGAAGTTTTTTACGATGGTTTCCCTAATTGGGGGTGGGGGTGGGATGTGGATGTCTAGGCTGATTAGCTTGTGGTCAGATCTGACCAACGAAGAATTGACCTCTGGTGTGGAACACCGGTTTCCCATGTTGGTAATGACTAGGTCTAGGATATTGCTGCCCCTGGTGGGGGTGTGAATAAGTTGATCCAAGGCGTTGGAATTTATGAATTCTAGAAAACGTTGAGCAAAAGAGTTGGTACATGAGTAGTTTTCCCAGTTAATGGTGGGGTAGTTGAAATCGCCCATTATTAGGGTGTTGGGTTGTACCCTAATACTTTCCAGTACATCAAGAAATGAGGAGTGTGAATCCTGGGGCATGGTGGGGGGTCTGTAGCAAGCTACAATTTGGATTGCTGTCTTGCCCAGAGTTAGTTGCACTTGGATAATCTCGGATGCATTATGCTGTGCAACTAGCCTGGTGGTGTGGATATCCTTAATGAATATGGACACGCCTCCGCCTTTAGTGCTTCGTTCTGGGTTAGGTGTGCCAAAGCTGAGGTTATTAGGCAGAAAATATTTCAAACTGTACCACTTAAATAGGCAATGACAGGAAATCAAAGAATGTGGCTACCCCCACACCTGCAATTACTAACAGATAATAAAATTCAAGCAAGCACTAACTGAAGAACAGAGTCAAAACTTCCAGTTCAGTTAATATTCATGCAACACAATTAAATCAATTTAAATACTGTATTATTTCGTCCAGTTGAATACAGCTAGATCGTAGCTGGCCAAAGCTGAGGTTTTTAAGCAGAAAATATTTCAAACTGTACCACTTAAATAGGCAATGACAGGAAATCAAAGAATGTGGCTACCCCACACCTGCAATTACTAACAGATAATAAAATTCAAGCAAGCACTAACTGAAGAACAGAGTCAAAACTTCCAGTTCAGTTAATATTCATGTAACACAATTAAATCAATTTAAATACTGTATTATTTGAAAAAAAGTGCAGATACAGGTACTTAAATTCTCTTATACGTCCAGCTGAATACAGCTAGATCTTAGCTGGCCAAAGCTGAGGTTTTTAAGCAGAAAATATTTCAAACTGTACCACTTAAATAGGCAATGACAGGAAATCAAAGAATGTGGCTACCCCCACACCTGCAATTACTAACAGATAATAAAATTCAAGCAAGCACTAACTGAAGAACAGAGTCAAAACTTCCATTTCAGTTAATATTCATGCAACACAATTAAATCAATTTAAATACTGTATTATTTGAAAAAAGTGCAGATAAAAAGTACTTAAATTCTCTTATACATCTAGTTGAATACAGCTAGATCTTAGCCGGCCAAAAATGAGTTTTTTAAGCAGAAAATATTTCAAACTGTACCACTTAAATAGCCATTGACAGGAAATCAATGAATGTGGCTACCCCACACCTGCAATTACTAACAGACAATAAAATTTAAGCAAGCACTAACTGAAGAACAGAGTCAAAACTTCCAATTCAGTTAATATTCATGCAACACAATTAAATCAATTTAAATACTGTATTATTTGAAAAAATCCAGATAAAGGTACTTAAATTATCTTATACGTCCAGTTGAATACAGCTAGATCTTAGCCGGCCAAAGCTGAGGTTTTTAAGCAGAAAATATTTCAAACTGTACCACTTAAATAGGCAATGACAGAAAATCAAAGAATGTGGCTACCCCCACACCTGCAATTACTAACAGATAATAACATTCAAGCAAGCACTAACTGAAGAACAGAGTCAAAACTTCCAGTTCAGTTAATATTCATGCAACACAATTAAATCAATTTAAATACTGTATTATTTGGAAAAAAGTGCAGATGAAGGTACTGAAATTCTCTTATACGTTCAGTTGAATACAGCTAAATCTTAGCCGGCCAAACCTGAGATTTTTAAGCAGAAAATATTTCAAACTGTACGACTTAAATGGGCAATGTCAGGAAATCAAAGAATGTGGCTACCCCCACACCTGCAATTACTAACAGATAATAAAATTCAAGCAAGCACTAACTGAAGAACAGTCTCAAAACTTCCAGTTCAGTTAATATTCATGCAACACAATTAAATCAATTTAAATACTGTATTATTTGGAAAAAAGTGCAGATAAAGGTACTGAAATTCTCTTATACGTCCAGTTGAATACAGCTAAATCTTAGCCGGCCAAAGCTGAGATTTTTAAGCAGAAAATATTTCAAACTGTACCACTTAAATGGGCAATGTCAGGAAATCAAAGAATGTGGCTACCCCCACACCTGCAATTACTAACAGATAATAAAATTCAAGCAAGCACTAACTGAAGAACAGTCTCAAAACTTCCAGTTCAGTTAATATTCATGCAACACAATTAAATCAATTTAAATACTGTATTATTTGAAAAAAGTGCAGATAAAGGTACTTGAATTCTCTTATACGTCCAGTTGAATACAGCTAGATCTTAGCCGGCCAAAGCTGAGGTTTTTAAGCAGAAAATATTTCAAACTGTACCACTTAAATAGGCAATGACAGGAAATCAAAGAATGTGGCTACCCCCACACCTGCAATTACTAACAGATAATAAAATTCAAGCAAGCACTAACTGAAGAACAGAGTCAAAACTTCCAGTTCAGTTAATATTTATGCAACACAATTAAATCAATTTAAATACTGTATTATTTGAAAAAAAGTGCAGATAAAGGTACTTAAATTCTCTTATACGTCCAGTTGAATACAGCTAGATTACTTTATTGCCTTTTTCTATTTTGAATACTGTGATTTGTTTTATTTACCTTTTGTTTTACTTGTATTCTGCTTTTAACTACATATTAAAACTTGAAAAGAGACTGCAGTTCTGTCTTTCGTTAGTCAGGCAGAAGTTTTTTTTCCCCACCCTCCGGCCCGGTTACTGTAGTATTCTTAAACACCACTGTCTTTCTAGTTGCCTTCACCTTATGTTAATTTGACCATATATCTCATTTCCTCTCTATTTTTACTGGCTTGTGTGAGTAAGCACAAAATTATCACTTTGTGAAATCACTCCCCTTCATCTATTTAAATGTATTGGCCATCCTACTGTATTCCATAGTACCAGAATACAAAAGTGACCACCCCCTTTCAATCTATCTTGCTGTTTTAAAAATAGTGACTCTCCACTAAAACTTAAATTTTTAGACAGATAAAACTTAAGTTACCTGTTTTCACATCTAACTCCTCTAGTGCACACTACAGTGTTTAGGATAAACTATTTTTTTTCATCTTACCTTTAAGCATCCCTGTGACTAGCACTTGCTTTAAAACCTACTGGAAAGCACTAGGAAGTCTTTAACTGATACAAACACTCAACTCTCCTTGTTAATAAGGAGAAATTGATCGTAGGCACTAAACAGCCTACAATTGCAAAGTACCTTGCAAAGGTAAGGGAAAACAGCTCTTGTACTTTACAAACACAGCACCAAAACAGGCATGTCCAAGGGTCAGCTTCCAATGATTTCTCCTGTCCACCTGGTGAATCTTGGCACACTGGGGCAATGAAGCAACTGCCTCATGTACACAGACAACCTTCTCCTCCTACCACCCAACACTACAACCTGCAAGAGATGCACTTACATAGCCAAACTGGAAGCAAAGCTCTCTCCACCCAAGATTGTGCTAGATAGTCAAGAGGAGAAGGTTAACACCCACACTACACCTCAAGCAACACATAGCCCTTCTAAACCCACACCACCAACACCTACACATAGCAACACTAAACCCACAAATGTGGAGGCCATTAACATTAACCTGCCCAAGCAACAAGGACCTCTGAAGCTGAAACGCAAACAAACACCAATCACAACCAGTGTCACATAGCTCACAACACCAGTGTGCCACCCAACAACAGCCCCAAAGGCAAGACAACGTACCCCAACACTTTAGTCATAGGTGACTCTATAGTCAGGCACACTGATGTCTCACTCACCAGGCTGAACAAGGAGAAAATTACAGTCAGCTGCCTGTCGGGTGCCAGGATCTGCCACATAACGCATGCACTCAAGTCACTCCACAACAAGTACAAATATGGCTCTGTCATTGTCCATGTCTGAATGAATGACCTGAGACTAAACTCACTGGATTACAATAAAAGAGACATGGAAGACCTCTCGGATCATGTGGCCCAGGCAGGTATGACCCTAGCCCTGAGTAGCATCCTACCTTCACCCAGAATGATACCACAGTAGAAGGACAAAATGATTGACTTCAACAATTGGCTATGCTTCTGGTGTCATTCAAAGGGGATCCAGTATCTGTCTGCCTGGGACGACATGATTGACAGAACACAATGTTTTGCCAGAAATGGTCTGCACCCGCCGCCCCTGGGATTCAGGTTACTGGCTAAGGCTCTTGCCACCGCTATAGTGCCTTTTTTAGGCAAAGTTCAAAGGACAAAACTACCACCATAACATGTACAAGCATGCAAAATCTGAAGGTAATGCTACTCAATGCCAGAAGTGTAAACCACAAAATGCACTCTCTCTAGGCACTCCTAAAAATGGAGAACATCGATATCTGTGCAGTAACTGAGACCTGGTTCAAAGCTCCATAGAGCACCCCTGCAATACCAGGCTACAACTCTTACCACACTTTCCGGCCGCCAAACCAGGCCCAAAACACTAAAGGTGGAGGAGTGCCCATATTCACCAATGATATTCACACTACCAGGCTAGTTGCCCAACACAATGTGTCTTAAATTCTCCAGATGCAACTAACACTAGCTAAGACTGCAATCCAAATTGTAGCTTGCTACAGATCCCCCACCATGCCCCAAGATTCTCACTACACCTTTCTAAACATACTGGAAAATATTAAGATACAACCAAACACCCTAATACTGGGTGATTTCAACTACCCTGCCATTAACTGAGAAAACTATTTGTGTACCAACATCTTTGGTACGGTTCTTGGAATTCATAAATTCCAACGCCCTGGATCAACTAATCCTTAGTCCCACCAGGGGCTCCAATATCCTAGACTTGGTCATTACCAACATGGGAAATTGATGCTCCACACCTATGGCCACCCACTCGTTGGCCAGGTCTGACCATAAGCTAATCACCCTGGACATCCACATCCCACCCCCCAGTAAGGAAACCTCCGTAAAAAACTTCTCCAAAGTCAACTTCATGCTACTCAATTCAGAAGTGACAAACTTCATGACACCCATGTAGATGGGAACTGAAATTTCGACTGCTGAATCCTACACTAAGGCACTGTACGAGCACATTCACTTGTGCATGAATCGTGCCATTACCAGTAGAACCAAGATGCTCTCCTCCAAAAAACGTAAGCCAATCTGGTGGTCCCTTGCCATAAACCAACTTTACAACAAAATGAAGAAACTGTTGCAGAAAAGAGGAAAATCCCAGGATGCAAAAAAACTCCCTTACCAGCCTCAGTAAGAATCTGAGATCCCTCATAAAATCCTCCAAAGCTAGTTACGAAAATAAAATTGCCAAAGATTCCAAAAACAACCACAAGGCATTCTACAGCCATGTCAGGAATCTAAACAGCAATGTTCAGATCTGCTCTGAGCTACAATAGAATGGCATTAAATATACTGATCCCAAGGATATTGCCAATATCCTGGCAGATCGATTTAGTGCAAACTTCACCCCCCTCTCACCCCCTAAAGGACCAATCTCAATACCGAAAGATTGCCAAATTCCGGTAATAATGGCCACACAGGTAAAAAACACACTCTCCAAAGCTAAAAATACAGCATCCATGGGAACAGACAACATCCCAGGCTGTGTACTACATGAACTACAAAATGAACTGGCAACCCACCTAAGTGTCATGTTTAATCATAGCCTCACCTCAGGCTTTGTGCCCACTAAGTAGCACACAGCTACAGTTATCCCACTCCACAAGGGGGGATCCAACTTGGATCCCGGGAACTACCGTCCCATCAGTTTGATGAGCCAAATCTGCAAGGCCATGGAACATATTTTCATGGAACTTATAAACAAAGACATTTGGCAACCATCAAACACTGGACGCCATGCAGTTTGGGTTCGCGAAGGGCCGATCTTGCCTCCTGAACCTGACTGACTTCTTCGAATCAATCTCCAGAGACATGGACATGGGAAAGGTGGTCCACACAGCCTATCTGGACCTCATCAAGGCCTTCAACCCCATCCCCCACTCTGGAATCATACATAAACTTACTAAGCTGGGCATTAATCCCTACGTCACTCGATGGGTTGCCAACTGGCTTACTGACAGAACCCACACTGTAAAAGTAGCCGACTCCAAATCCAGCTCCAGACAAGTGGAGTACCTCAGGGTTCAGTCCTGGTTACGCTCTTGTTTGGCATTTACTTCTCTGAAGTACAGGCCAACACTATGGGACTCGGGCTAACAAAGTTTGCAGATGACTGCAAACTGGGAACCATTATTGAATCCCCAAATGATGTGAATATTCTACAAAAGGGCCTTACAGAAACAGATGCTTGGTGCCAGAGCCATGGGCTCAAGCTCAATGCCAAGAAATGTATAGTTATCCCCTTTGGGAAAAAACATGCACCCGTGAATTACCACATAGGTGGCAGTACACCAAACACCAAAATTGTGATGAGACTTAAGGACACAGGTGGACAGTGGTCTCACCTTCGATAACCACATTGCCACAACAGTCAGGATATACTTCTATGTGGCACACCTCATCACTAAGGGCTTTTCATCCAGAAAATAGGAGGTCATTGTCCCACTGTATTCATCCCTCATTAGACCCATTATAGAATACAACGCCCTGTTTGGTATGTACCTCTCAAAACATCTGCAGCAACTGGAAAGACCGCAGAAGTACCTCACTAAAACAATTACAGGCTTAAAGCAGATGCCTTATGCTGTCCGTCTAAAAAAAACTCCACCTATACTCTTGTCGCATATCGTCTACCCAGAGGCGATCCTTTGCTTAACATACAAGGCCATGTCAAACCCAGAGCTGCTGGACATGCTGTACTTAAATAAATCCCAATCCCTCAGAGCCACATGCTCCAGGGATCTAAACCTTGTCATCACAATGAATAAAACATGCTGGAGGGATAGGTTCCTGACTCAAAAACTCTCCAGACTCTGGAATAGACTGCCCATACATGTCAAGCAGAGTGCCTCTTTGGCCCTCTTCAAAAGGAACCTTGATGATTGGATGGGAGATAGAAAATTCACCCCGGAGATCATGTCAGTCACCCTGCTAGACAGGGGTCCAGGAAAGTAAATACTGTGGGAAGAAATAGCCAGGGAATTGTTATGGCTAGGCTTGTATAGGCCCTAGACCAGATAGCCTAGAACCAACCTATGAATTCAAGTTCATATACTATGGTCAATCCTAGCAGTTGCAAGGAAAGCTGTAACAAAAAATTAGAAAACTAAATCTCTCTCATTCAAAAATGAGTTTATTTATTTAGCCAAATCACTATGTGATAAAGAAATTTCTACCATAAAGTGGAATACAAAAAATTTAATACATACATTAAATGCTTGGGAAAAATTGCATTTACTGTTAGAGAAAAATTAGATGATTTCTTTACTGTATGTAAATTTATGATTTTGTTATGGACTCTGTATATAGATTATTTTAGTTATGATTGTAATTACCTTTTTGTTCTTTGTTCTTGTTAAAAAAATAAAAAAAAACACACTACAAAATGCTGCCTGGAACGTCAACCACTTACTTGGAGAAAAGATGTTGAATGTGGATGGAAACTCTAGGCACCTCAGCAAAAATGCCTTTAAGGGGACACATCTGCTGAGGTGCTAAAGTTTCTGCTTTGTGGTCCTTCTTACCCATTAAGTGGCTGGATTTACAACCAATGATGTGGGTCTATTTCTGTTATTCACAGTGGCATGCTACTAATCTGGTACATGTTCCATAGCACACAGGATACAAGCAGATTTTTTTAATAGTCAGACCATAACAGAACTCTGCAACCTAGCTATAGCCTAAGTAACTCTCACCTTACAGTACGTTTCTACGATAGGTGAAGAAAATTAGTGTGCTAAACAGCACAATGGCATCCAATCCTACTACCTCTCTCTCCAAGATGTGTGGCTGGAAAATAATTTAACCATTCATTATGCATACATCTCAAAACCCAAAATGAACTCCTTCAAGAGGAAAAGGAGGCACTAATGGTAAAAAAACATAAACTATTGGTATATCCTCATGTCAGATGCGAGGATCCACTAAGAAAGCTGAAAAACAGACTGTTGGTAAAGTCCCTGAATGCACAACAATGAAACTGCAGGGTTAGGTTTAAAACAGCCCCCTGGGGTTGTTAGCTTAATAATCGTCTATGAAAGTCACTAAAAACAGTTCTGGTGGGGAGCAAGCCTCCTGTACCCCCACGTGAGGTACTTCTACTCCATCCTCTTACATATACATATATAACTCCTCAGGAGTAAATTATCAGGGAAAAGAGAAAATACTCAATAAGTGTAAAGGACAGCTCATACAACTGTGATCTCACAGTACAGCCAAAATGGCAATAAAGCATTCTGAAATCTGCTACCTTGACAAATCTGCCTCAGTGGCTACACTTACAGGGGATCTACATTCGAACAGATGTTGATCTCTCATTCAGATACATTTATTTATTTATTTCACTTAGAGTGAGATCTCTCAACATTACACCAAGATAAAAAGTAGTCTTGTACCTCAAAGTATCCGGGAACATTAATGTTCACTTATCTACTCCATTGTTAACTAACTTGAAGAAAAACAGTAACCTTTCACAAGTGATAGAGAAAGTTAAAGATGACTAAAGTAAAAAATAAGGGAGGATTCAGACAGTTACTATGAGCTTACATCCACAGTCCTTACTGAAACAAATGTGGACGGCAGAGCTCTACTCAAAATGTTTGATTGCTTATGTCTTACGTGATGGTTTAATAAAGATGTTTCTTGTTTAAAGAAAAGGGGCAGGAATTTAATAATTTATGTAATGGTGCTTAGGTTCTAAGATATATATAGCAATATATGTGAAGTATAATGTCTGTTAATTTAATACAGTTTGATTACTTTTGTATAAATGTAAATTTGCCTATGTCACAAATGTTCAATAAAGGTGTTTAAAAACAGTCACTGACAGTCATATATATCCTTTTCAGTGCAAACCTTCACATTTTGGTCTCACATTCTGCCACTAATCTTGTTGGGACATTAGCACTGTGATCTTTTTGCAAATGGCTGATGTGTAAATACAACTAGTAGGGATACCACTCTGATCTAGTGTTTCAACACCCTGATATGTAGTCAGGACCATCACACACAGACTGTGCATTACGTTCTCTTTCATTTCAGTAGTAGGGATGAAAATAATTTTATCTTTTAGCAAACTAGCCAAACAAAACATATCAAATAATGCTTTTCATTGTCTTGTACTAAACCTGAGGAGGCTCATGCTCCATGAACAATGTTTTGTTCTTGAAGTAAAGCACTAAAAGTATAACAGATTGAGTTGCTGTGAGATAGGAGTATGCTTGTGGACTCTGAGCATAATTCCTATCTGTAAAGATTAAACAGGAATATTTTAAAGTTTTCATTGGCAATATTTGCATTAACAGCTGATTGCCTTACATTATTCTTAGAATCCCAGTTGATTTTTTTTAATTGAACCCCATTTCCAAAGTCATCCACTTAAACCTATAACTATGAATCTGTTAACATACAAGTGGAAGAGGTCTAAACATACTGAATTCCATTCCCAGATGTTGAATTCTCCAGTTTCTGCTGACATATGAAATAATTGCCAGTGCAGTTTATATCTGTATGCTGGCAGTGATTCAATTTGTAGGGGCTTTTCTGTTTTTCATTGTGGTTGTGCAACTATTAGTATATGCAAGTGAGGAGGATTCTGGGGCAAAGTGTCCCTACTGATGGGATATCAAAAAAGCCATTCTGAAGTGGAGATCCAAAACACAAGCAGGCATTATCGTTACTTTCTTTTATATTTTCCTGTCCATTATAATACACTGCAAAAATGGCTAAAACTTCATTACACAAGTCACTAAATGTTTCAGCGAAGGTTACATGCATTGCTATAACATTTTGAGCTTTAAACCCAAAATTACTTGTGCCTAGCAGCAATGTAACAGTATGACCATCACATTACATTAAGTAGTTTAAACATCATCTCTTAACTACACAATAATGTTTGCAGTGGTTGATATGGAAATAATCGACCACCCAAGGGTGTCCTGAGGCCTAACATGGCAGGCAGAAGGCCGCCACACTCCTGGAAGTTCCATTATTTCCATATAATGCTCACCTTGGAGGACATTATTGCACTTAGAAAATTAAATGTCCACTTTGTTTTCATTTGTTAAGTGTGTTGTGTACTGCGCTTCTAGATGCCTTTGTACAATTTTGCTTGTATGATAAAACATTCCTTTATGTATTGTGGTAATGTTGTGTAAAAGTCTGTATTTTTATTTTTAAACAAAAATGTTAACCATGTGAAATATTAATTACTGTACAGCTATAACTTTGTTTCTTGATTTTTTTCATTAGTTAACCATGTAACTTCCCTGGAGCACTGTCTGGTTCTCAAGTTCTTACTAACTTACAGTCCTGTCTTCTATCTACATTTGAAACCTCATATAACAAGGTTGCCAAATTTGCTCTTGCACTCCAGAATCTCAGCTGGTTAGAATTTCATTACCAACTTGTATATTCTCAACTTCTCATAATCCACTCCATCCTAAATAAACCATCCTTCTGCCTAAGCATATCCCCTCGTCTCTCTCTATAACTCATAAAGTTGTGACCAACATTTCTTACATATTTATGAACCAAAAAAATCACTAGAACAAAACCTATATTCCTATCTTCCTTCTCTCTCTTGGAACAAGCTTCCTTTAGTCCTTAGAAATATCACCCATGCAGAAGAATTCAAGACAACTCTCAGACTTTTCCTACACAGCACTAGGAGATGTCTTTATAACAATCCCACTCCCCTTCCTCCTTCCTGCCTACCCTCACTTTCCTCTCTTCCACCTCCCTTCTCACACACCCTCTAACTATTCCAGCTTCCTGACCTTTAAAATATCTCTCTACTACTCCCCTCCTCTCTCCTCCAATTTCTGCTCCAATAATCTTATAATTCTTCTATACCCACTCCTCTACCTTTCTCTTTCATTTCCCTTTTTGACTTTTTTCTTATACTTGACAAAACAACTCTTGTGTCTCTCCTGCTTGACCACCATTAACTTGCTCCTAGATATTTTTGCAACTTCGCTCTAGCAAAATGCTCTTCTTTACCCACTTCTAACTTGTCTTCCCACTTTCAACAACTTCTCTTCCCGTAAAACATCATGCTACCTAATAACCTGTGTAATATATACACATTTTATATATGAATACAAATGTATTATTCTGTACTTTAAACATCTTGCCTGTATAATTTATTCATAGGAGTTTTTCCTTTTTTCTTCTTGTATAATTTGTTTTGTAATCTTATGCATTTTTTACTTCTGTACCAAAAATGTTTTACTTGTATTACTTGGCTTTTAAATCTAATATTTTAAAATGTTTGTATAAACCTTCACTTTGGAGATTTTCTGCTCTGGTCTCCACTGAAAAAGGGCATAAGCTCAGATGGACTAACCCAGTCAACAAATATCAAATAAAGTTACACAGTAGGCAAACTGAGGTCAAGGTAATGAACTCTGGACTACAGGAGAATGTTTGCTCACAACTCCTAGCTTAATACATATGCAATAAGCTGCTAACCTTGATGCTTCTTTCTTCTATTTCTGATTATGTCTGGAAAACAGAAAGATTACTTGAAATACTTTTGTCATCTTTTTTTTCAGTTTGGTATCATTTAAATATTTGCTTACCTTTTCTTGTGTGTTGTTTCCCTCATGTCATTATGTGAGAAAATATATTCTGAACAGGTAATACATAAAGGCTTCTTTACATAGCCAACTTAGATTTTTTTCTTGCATTTTAATTTACCATGATGCAAACCTACAGGTAAATGATACCTATCCTGGTAGAAAACAGGAATCTGACATCCTAATAAGCAGCTTGAATATTAGCAGCACAGTGATTTGCAAATAAATCCATGGTATTCTAGGTAGCCTTAGAAGTGTTCCCAAGAGGAGTCTGTCTGCGGAATTGAAAGAAGCTATGTAAGCAATAATACACCCCTCCATAATTTTCCTTAAGATGGTTTCACTGATAATATGCTTGTTCCCTTTATTTAATTCAGTTTCTATGGTAATTGTTTTGTGTGCTTTATTATTAGTTTAATAAGTATTTATATTTATGCAGTGTTTTAGTTCAGTGTATTCTATGTTTAACTGCATCCCTGAGATACAGAAACATCTGCCGCATCATGCCTTTTCTTCCAAAAAAATCAGGGACCCTGTAGTCCAAGATCTCTTGCACCTTCATAAATCAAACAATCTCACAATTATCAGAACAAGAGATCTAAACCTCTTCAGTAGATCAATAAAACAAGGTGAAGAGAGAGATTCCCTACTCGGTTTCTCCCTCACCTCTGGAATAGACTCCCCCTGCAAATAAGGCCACATTTGTGGACAATTTCTACGCCCACCTCAAGGCATGCATCAAGAGATCTGGCCCCCATAACACAAATACACTGCCAAATTCAGGAATAAACCTCTACAGTGGAAACCTAGTATAAACAAACTCTACAATAACAAGAATAAACTCGTAGCCAGTAAAAGCAAACAACTCCCTATCATCTAGAGACAAATTAAAAAAAAAATCAAACTATCTAAAATTATGACTTGAGACTTGCTGCTTTTAGTAAAGACAACCACAAAGTCTTATGCAGCTATGTTAGAAACCGTAGTGGTAATGCCCAGCCATGCTCTAAGCTAATACAGAACAATGCTTACTCATTACCTGAGAAAAGATCCAATGCACTTGTGGACAAATTCAACTCTAAAGTTGCACTCCCATCACCTCCTTTCTCCAACATATTTGTATACCCAGATAAACACCTCTCGTCACCTCTCGAATGCTCTCTTCATGACCAAAAACACTTTCTCCATGGGTCCTGATAAAGTGCCAGGCTGCCTTCTTGTCAGCACCAGAGACTGCCTGGGTAGATTCGCTAATAAGCCTATTCAACTTCAGTCTCAACAATGGATTCATGTCAGAGGAATGGAGGACTGCAGAAGTCATCCTGCTTCATAAGGGAGGATCCACTACTGATGCAGGAAACTATAGCCTCACCAAACCTGTATGCAAAGCAATGAAATGCATCACTATGGAAAATATTAATAGGACATAGGCAGTCTATAAAATCTTGACCCAAGCCATTCTGGGATTGCTAAATGCAGATACCACCTTCTGAACCCTGGTGGACTTCTTTGCACATGTCACTGATGCATTAGACTTAGGCAAATCAGTTCAGTGTCTATCTGGACTTAGCCAAGGCCTCTGATACCATCCCACATTCTGGCATTACTGATAAGCTAATCAAATGAAATGAAAACTCCTGTGTTATCTGCTGGAGAGCAAACTGCCTGACAGATCCCAATCTATTAGTGCGGCAGGCATGCTTTCTTCAAAAAAAGCAGGTATCAGCAGTGTTCCCCAGGACCGGTCTTAGGACGACTATTCTTTGGGATTACTTCTCTGATGTCAAGGCTGATATCAAGGACCTATGGCTGACCAAATTTGGAGAGGACTGCAAACTTGGGGTGGTCATTAACTTCTAGTCTGACTTACAAGTTCTTCAAGAGGGACTGGCATGGACAATAAGTGGAGTATGGACTACGGCCTGAAACTAAACATCAAGAAATGCAGAATTTTGTCCCTACGGAAAACTGAGCACCCAGGCACTTACTACACAGATGACACCCTTTTGAAAGTTGATTCAGACATTATGGATGGACATGGTAACTTTCACTGACACTGAATTATCTTTGACAACCTTTTATCCAATAACTGTTAAGAACAATTTTTAGCTTGGCAAACTAATCATCAGGGGTATTTGTTCAAGATGAAACGAAGTTATCATCCCTCTCTCTTCCACCCACATCAGGCCCATAACAGAGTATAATGGCTCCTTCAGTACATACCTGTCTAAGCATGTGATCCAGCTTGAGAAACAAGATGATCAAAGAGATGTCTTCCTTGAGCTCCAAGACTGCCTTAAAGTGACTGTTCCCTCTCTCTTTTGTTTCCTACAGACTTTTGAGTGATGGCCTCTATCTAGCTTACAGAGACATGAAGGATCCAGTCTTTTGTGACCTCTTGCACATCTGCAAAACTAATAATACCCTCAACATCTGCTCAAGTGATCTTAACTTCCACCAAAACAATAACAGGACTGCTGGCAACATAAAACACACATAAGAGAATCCCTGTTTTATGAAACAAACTTCCTTTGGGTATAAAACAAAATAGTTTCCAGACCATCTTTAAGCATAACTTGGATGAACGGATGGCAATCACAAATACAGCCAAGGTCTGGTCCCTCACTGAAAGGGGTCAAAACTTCATATAAATTACTCACGTCAATGGGTACCCACAATTTAGGGTATGGTGGCTAGGCTTCTAAAGGTCTTCTGCGTCAACAGCCTAGTATTGTCCTATGAGCCAATAAATGAATGGTAAAGGATACATGGATCAGATAAGTGAATGATGAGGTACAGGACAACAGCTGCAGTATGGCAAGCTGTAGCATTTAGGCAGATTTGGAAATACGGTAGATCTTTTCCTAAGAGCATCTTTCTATTTTTACAAGTGCAGGCTCTCAACGCTGTTGCCATTAGAAAAGGTGGTTTGCAGATTCTACTATATAAGTAAGTTATCACCTACAGAAGTGTCATGAGTTCTATAGACCACAACACATTAGCAGAAGCAGACAATGATGTTAATGTTTTGTTTTCAAACTGAAGCTATATTAGCAGGCAGCCTTCTCATCAAGCATGACAGAGTGAGACTTCCCTTCCCAGCTACTACATTACTACAAAAGGAGTACAGCACAGCCTGCAAACCATACAGCTATCAAATCAAAGTAGGCACAATTTCTAACACACAAACATATTAGGATCTTTGAAAGAGATATTTTGGTAATTTGTTTACTTTATGTATAATGCCATTAACCTTCTTCAGTTTTTTCACTTGCACTGTTAAATGTTCAACAAAGTAAAGTAAATCTTAAATTTTACCTGAATTAAATCTAAAATTCCAAGTTCACTTTCTGAAGAATCCACACAGAAGACAAAGTACAGCGTGGCATAATGTCGATAAATGAGTTTATTGTCAGAGCCCCCAATTAACCTAAAAGAGAGCAAACACAGCAGTCAAATACCATAAAAGTGCATGGATTCAGCTGTATTACTTGTGCATTGTGTTCTTAAATGCATAATAGGATTTTCCATGTAGTAAAAACAAAAAAGTAAAAATAATGGCAAAAGTTAATGGCTACACCTACATGAAAGAATAATAAGCATGTTTTAACTTTATTAGTTTATGAAAGGGCACCCCCCCCCCAGTAGGCAAATTACTGTGTCAATCTTCTCCATCAGTCACAAACTGGCACATTTTTCTTAGACACTACAAGCTCAGGGCTATACACAAAATGTCAGAATATCATTTGCTGACTATGGAAGTACTACTAGATCAGCAGGTATTGTACGAATATACTTGTATCCAATACCTGCAACATTAAGTACACCACAGCAGATGCAGCTGGAGGACAGCCAAAAGGCCACAGATCAGAAGAATAAGTCCTGAGGACTGTCACATCCCTTTGATGCAGCAGGGATTCCCTAGACATCTGTACCACAAAGGTTTAGAGTCTACTTAGCATCTGGTTAGTATATTCTCGGTGATAAACCTATTGTTTACTTAGCACATGCCAGCCTTTCCATTACCGAAGTAAAAACAAAAAAATACGAAGAGTTATTCAGGCTTCCTAAACTTATACCCCCACTTCAGAAACCCCCTATTTGATAGTTCATGGCCAGAGTGTAAAGGGTCTTCTTTCTCTTTATTTCCACTTAAAGGAAGAAAACATAGCAATGACTGGACTACTTGAGAGTTCAGAAACCACTTTTGGAAGAAAACAAGAGGTGACCCTAAGGAACATCTGATCCTTCTGAATCACCAGATATGAATCCCAATATTTTTCCAAGGTAAAAATTTCAATACTGCTGAGATACTTCATTCAAAGTGGGAAGGAACAGACAGGCTTATCAGTTATGAGATTCAAATCCTATACCGGGGGATATTGCAGCACTCCTTTTAACAGCTGATTGTCCAGCTGCTTGCTACAGGACACAAACCCCATCCTCTACAAGGTGATGATGGGCAGAAATTATTGACTATGGAGTATCTGATGGTCACATCATTCAGCTGACTCAGACAAGGTAAGTATGACATATAAGCTGACCAAACGGTACTCTCAGGAATAATTCCGCACAAATAAAGAACCTCTTCCACTGGCAGAGTAATAATGATGACAGTAACAATATTAATACCCATTTGTTAACCAGGTAGTCCCACTGGGCACAAAGTCCCTTTTCAGGGGTGACCCAGGAACAATGCCTGGTTAAATGACTTGCTATAAGTAACACAGTAAGCAAATGAGAGCTGGGGGAATCAAGCCCTGTACCACAGTAACTGTAGCTCTCAGCCTTAACCTGCTGTGCCAACTGCCAGACTATGAATGAAAAATACATCCAATCTGGTAGAAGGCTTATTGGCAACCTCAGTTACTTCTGACACCCTTTTTTCTAAACAAAAAAAATCTTTATTAAATTATCACTAATGACATAGGCAATCATACAGTTATATAAATGAAAACAAACCATTCTGACATATTTTCAGTTGCAAATGTTATACATCACTTATAATCTACCCAGTCATTGTCAGTCAAACATTACAAAGCTCATTCAATTCCTGCCTTTCCTTAAACCTAATTCCTCCGCCAAAACACTATTCTACATGCAGTGTTCCCACAGTCCCATTTTTTACTGTGTAATTTGCTCCTACCCTTTTCTAAAGATCCACTTCCAGTTGTTCTACCTCAGTTACTATATCTACTACTTCTAGTACAGTTGGTTTAGACTTTGATTCCAGTTTCTAGTAATTGCTTTTTTGGCAGTCACCAGAATTAAAGTCAGCAAGGCCTTACTATGTCTAGGCAATTCCAATCCATTTCCTTAGTTACACCATCACCCAGTATTTCTGTTAAAGTAGTCTGCAGGGAATTTTTAAAGTCTAGCCATAACAATTCCCTGGCTATTTCATCCCACACTATTTACTTCCCTAGACCCCTGTCTAGCAGGGCGACTGACGTGATCCCCGGGGTGAATTTCCTTTCTCCCATCCAATCGTCAAGATTCCTTTTGAAGAGGGCCAAAGAGGCACTCTGCTTGACATCTGTTCCAGAGTCTGGGGAGTCTCCGGGTCAAGAACCTATCCCTCCAGCATGTTTTGTTTATTGTGATGACAAGGTTTAGATCCCTGGGGCGTGTGGCTCTGTGGGATTGAGATTTCTTTTAAGTGTAGCATCCTTAAGGATCTGCATCCAAAATCCCAGACTTTCATTGTTTCTTGACCCCCTCCCCCATTTCTTTATCATCCCTTTCCACTTTGAGTTATAGCTTTCTGCTTAAGGTGACTGCTGACACCCTTATCAAAAGGTCCAGTGGAAATAGATTGTCTATAGCAGGAGGCATTTGTGACATGAAGCATATTAGATATCAGGCATGCAGGACTCTCTTGGGTAGAGTGATAAAAACATCCTCTACTGTCAGAGATCTGACAACCTGAAATTATATCCTTCTCAGTTACCATGGATGATGAGAATTAGCTTTGGTCTTTCTTCATTGAACTTTGTATGATGTGGAATGGAATCACTGAGAATACGTATAAGAGAGCTTCCTTGACAGAGAATGACAAATGTACCCATTGTGAACTACTCCTGTCCCTGTTACACAAAGAAGAGAACAGTAGTAGGAGAGCTGTGTTCACCAGATTAGTGAATAAGCTTTTCTCTGGAGTGCCTCCACCCCAGAAGATAAGATCTAGACATGTTTTTTGAATTCATAACTCCACGGGTACTGAGACAGCAGCTCAGAGTCTGCAACACACTCCCTTTGCCTGGGCTAAGAATTACTTAAACATTAATGATCTGGAATGAATTAGGAGAGCCCAGATGGAGTTTGCAAAGTTGCTCACAGCTTCTGCTGGCCGACAGGCAGCCCCCTTCACCAAGGATGACCTGGTCATCATTCACCAAGGATGACCAGGTCTCCTGAGCAAGCTTCTTACCCTGCCAGTGAATTATCTGAATGCAGGAAACTAGTAGGAGTTTCCCACAACTCCAGGGACTGGCAATGTGTCCAACACCAACAACAGACATTGCCACAGGGCCTGGAGGAGTTCACAGTGCATACATTGAATGCTATCACAACAGAGAGCACTGCTATCTTTTTACTGAAAGCCCTATTTAATCAAGTGCAGGGGTGCTTTTGATTACAATACGTGGCTGTGCGTCTTTATACTGAAACTTTCCGATATACCAAAAGTTTCAGCATTAAGGGTGGGTGGGTGTCTGTGCTACTTGCACATGCATGACTGTATGCAGGTTACAGTTAGAGTACGGGCTAGGGTTTAGTGTGTGCGCCTTGGTATATGTAGTCTTTATGAGTGCACTGTGTAGTGATACTGACAGGAAGAGCTTTTTCCTCCAAAGGTAATGTGTGTTAACCTTAACCTTGCACTTATACCTGCCCCTATCCCTAACCCTACAAATTATCTTCTTCAAAAAATTCTCAAACAGTACAGAAGGTGGTATTAGTTTTTTCTTTCTGTCTTTCGATGATTGCAAAAGGAAACTGTTTACTCACCTTTTGCAATCTGAGCAATGTGGGGTGTGACGATATGAGGTAGTGCCAGCTATGTCAGAGAGAGTAGGGCAGTGCATGTGTAACATATGCCAGCATAGCTAGCTGGAATTTTGTGAAGAATTTTATTTAATTTGTATATCCAATTGATCGGTACAGATGCTCAAGTTAAAAATGTATTTGTAAAGCTGCTTGTGTTAAAAATGTATCAACAGTGGGTCCTGCTACACAGAAAAGAAATATACATTTATATCAGACTGCACTGTTGTAACCTAGGAAATACCTATATGCCACAGACAATACTGGAAGGGAAGGGGTTAAGCTCAGCTAAGATTACCTTAAGAAAAATAGCCATAAATTAAATGACTTGGTTTAGGCCATAAAGATTTTATCCCACAGGCCTTAATGCAGCCAGAGACACAATGTCTGGGAAAGGCCTGGACTCTTATTGTCCTTGGTACTGAACTAATTGTTACCCTGGGGTGCCGGAGAATGGCTGGTTAGTTTCTACAGCAGAGATGAAAGGGTTGGAATTGTTTTACAGTTTCCAGATGCTTTAGCAAAGCCCCATGTGTGTATTGTGACAAATATTTGCAAGATCCTGGTTCAGCTTCGTCAGGGGGGTAATGTGGGAACCACAGAATCAGGTGACCAGAAGTGATATCATTCTATAGTCATCACTGAAATTATTTTAAATACTAGTGAGATATGTGATAGTGACATTTAGCACTCTGTTATTGGAAATGACATGACACTCATCCACTTCATCTTGCCGTGCTCTAGCCAGAAGTAGGGAAGAGCAATTCTTCACTAAGTTAGGAGAATATAGTGAGATAACATTGTTTTTCTGTATCTGTCTGAATCTCTCCAGCTGTGTTTTCACATTTCCTGTGAATTGAAACTCTAGTGTTTACTATAAATAGATATTCAGTATTTTCATGTTTTCTATTTTTATTACATATATCTACACCTTTCATTGTGGCTGGTCTTTTTTAGTAAATAGTTTAACCTTGGAGAGTAACTGCATTTATTTGGTGACACTTTGGGCCTCATGCTCCTGAAAGTCTTGTAGCTTGGCTAATGCTACCATTTGTACAAGTATTAGTTTTACTGAAAGTAATTGAGTAACCTGGTAAGAGCCTTAAAGTAGATGGCTGGTGGCAGTGAATATACCTTATAGTCTGAGTGAAGATGGTATAGCTGCCAAATCTGTGCCAGCTTTTCCCAGGTGTGTGTGCGTGTGTGTGTGTGTGTGTGTGTGTGTGTGTGTGTGTGTGTGTGTGTGTGTGTGTGTGTGTGTGTGTGTGTGTGTGTGTGTGTGTGTGTGTGTGTGTGTGTGTGTGTGTGTGTCATCTACTTGGAACAGGGACACAGAGCACTGATTTCTGCAGAGAGAAAGGTGGAGACTTATTTGAAGGCTGGAGAGGAAGTCTAACTGGAAGTCTGGAGTGTGCTCCTTGTGTGCTCTTAAAGGAAATTGTACTTCTGCATCTGAAAATACTGTGTGTATTCATTTTTGTTCTAAGTGAATGTTTCCCACAAGTGTAAGCAGTGAGGATTGAGGCTCCTTGATTACTGGCCCAGAGGAGGGTCGTCACATGTGGTATGGAAAGTCTTTGTTGGTTTCAGCACTGATAAGCTGTTTGCCATAGGAAAGGAGGTTGCAGTTGACTTTTTTTTTTTTAGGTATGTCATTTGCGAATTAGGTATGTCATTTGCGAAGTTGCACATGCCAGAAGCATAGCTGGTATAACCAGCACCCTGGGCTGGTACTATGAACCAGTGCCCCATTCCCCCTCAGTTCTTCAAGTGAAGAGCAAAGAAAAATCACTTCACTGTAATAAGCTGATCGCAAAGATTGGCTTATTACAGTTAGTTCAATGCCCCACCTCCTTTCTCTTCCATTAAAGTGAAGGAAAAAAAACTGACATTTCTTCTACCGCACGTCAACCAAGTGGCCAGATGCACATGACCCCTCCCACCTGCCCCGACCATTCAGGTCCCATTCCTGTGCTCTGCCCCCAACCCACCGTCAACTTATTTTAATAATAACAATAATAAAGCCTTCTTTTTAAATTGTAGCACACTGTTGACTACAGTTTATACCCTACCTGCACAGAGCACTACAGCGCTCATGTTTTACTTTAAAAAAAACATCTTCTTTTTGAACTATAGTAAACAATTGCTACACTTTATTCCCTGCTTGAACAGAGCACTACGGTGCTCATGTTTTGATTAAAAAAAAGTTCAAACTTTTAATAGTTCAAGCACTTGACGTACATACATGCACACATATCTACCTACATATCTACATGCCAAATGTACTATGTTTTTGGAAATTGTTAAAGGTGGTATGCTGTTAGAACACAGAGTGTTATGTGTGTAATGTATTATTATTATTATGGAGTTTCTCCCCCTCCTCACTGAAAGCAGGGCTTTTCGCCCAGTGGACTTCCCCGGTTATCAAACTGGAAATAAAATAAAATAAATAAATAAATAAATATACACACTAGGCACATATGCATAGTGTGTATAATGTGTGTATGCAAACAGATGTACACTATACACACATATGCATTTTATTATCCAACATATAAAGACCCTCACTGTTGGGTCATTGACTGGGTTCATCTCTTCCAACAACTGATTCAGCAAAAGATTAGGATGTTCTCATACACAGGGAAACATGAATACCCCATTCCAATATCCATCATGATGTCACAAACCAAATACAAATGAGTGCCTGTTTCCTACACAGATACCTATGTTTCTGTAACTCATATAGGTCAGATATTCATCATGCTATTGTCAGTGAAGTTCCTGAACTTGTGTGGCTTAACTCTACATGGTCATACGACTACCAAATTATCTGTGAAGACCTGCAGTGAGATTGACAATGGTTCTGGGGAACAACATGATGTAAAACAGTGCTGTAAGTGTGATTAGGTCAACCCTGCTACTCACTATGAAAGTAAAACTTTGCAGTGACAGGGACAAACAGCATCATCAAAAGTGACCACCCCTTTTAAACTATCTTGCTGTTTTAAAAATAGTGACTCTCCACTAAAACTTAATTTTTTAGACAGGTAAAACTTAAGTTACCTACTTTCACATCTAACTCCTCTGGTGCACACTGTAGTGTTTAGGATAAACCGTTTTGTTTCATCTTACCTTTAAGCATCCCATCCCTGTGACTAGCATGTACTCTAAAACCTGCTAGAAAACACTAAAAAGCCTTAAACTGACACAACCACTCAACTCTCCTTGTTAATAAGGAGAAATTTATCTTGGGCACTAAACAGCCTATAATTGCAAAATGCCTTGCTAAGATAAGGGAAAAACGCTCTTGTACTTTACAAAAAAAAGCACCAAACCAGGCATGTCCAAGGGTCAGCTTTCAGTGATTTCTCCTGTCCACCTGGTGTATCTGGTTATAATGGGGCAATGCAGCAATTGCCTCATGTATACAGACAACCCTCTCCTCCTACCACCCAACATTACAACCTGAGAGAGATGCACTTGCATAGCCAAACTGGAAGCAAAGCTCTCTCCACCCATTGTGCTAGACAGTCAAGTGGAGAAGGTGAACAACCACAATACACCTCAAGCAACACATAGCTATTATAAACCCACACCACCAACACCCTCACATAGCAACACTAAACCCTCATATGCGGAGGACCTTAACAGTAACCTGCCCAAACAACAAGGACCTCTGAAGCTGAAATGCAAACAAACACCAATCACAACCAAAGTGTCACATAGCTCACACCACCAGTGTGCCACTCAACAGCCCCTAAGGCAAGACAACGTACCAACACTTTAATCATAGGTGACTCTATAGTCAGGCACATCGATGTCCCATTCACCAGGCTGAACAAGGAGAAAATTACAGTTAGCTGCCTGTCAGGTGCCGGGATCTGCCACATAATACATGCACTCAAGTCACCCCACAACAAGTACAAATATGACTAACTACTGAAACTGCCAAGAGCCAGGGTTAAAAACTGCCGATTTAGTAGTTCGTTTTTTGTGTTTTTATGTATTTTACAAATATGACTCTGTCATTGTCCATGTTGGAGTGAATGACTTGAGACATACCTACCTGGACTACATGAAAAGAGACATGGAAGAGCTCTCAGATCATGTGGCCCAGGCAGGTATGACCCTTGCCCTGAGTAGCATCCTGCCTTCACCCAGAATGATACCACAGTATAAGGACAAAATGATTGACTTCAACAATTGGCTAAGCTTCTGGTGTCATTCAAAGGGGATCCAGCATCTGTCTGTCTGGGATGACAAGATCGACAGACCACGATGCTTTGCCAGAGATGGTCTGCACATGTCGCCCCTAAGATTCAGGTTACTGGCTAAGGCTCTTGCCACCCCTATAGTGCCTTTTTTAGGCAAAGTTCAAAGGACAAAACCAGCACTGTAACAGGTACAAGCATGCAAAATCTGAAGGTAATGCTACTCAATGCTAGAAGTCTAAACCACAAAATGCACTCTCTCGAGGCACTCCTAAAAATGGAGAGCATCGATATCTGTGCAGTAACTGAGACCTGGTTCAAGGCTCCAGAGAGCACCCCTGCAATACCAGGCTACAACTCTTACCACACTTTTCGGACACCAAACCAGGAACGAAACACAAAAGGTGGAGGAGTGTCCATATTCACTAAGGATATTCACACCACCAGGCTAGTTTCCCAACACAATATGTCTGAAATTCTCCAGGTGCAACTAACACTAGGTAAGACTGCAATCCAAACTGTAGCTTGCTACAGATCCCCCACCATGCCCCAAGATTCTCACTACACCTTTTAAAAACATACTGGAAAATATTAAGATACAACCAAACACCCTAATACTGGGTGATTTCAACTACCCTGCCATTAACTGGGAAAACTACTCATGTACCACCACCTTTACCCAATGGTTCTTGGAATTCATAAATTCCAATGCCCTGGATCAACTAATCCATAGTCCCACCAGTCATTACCAACATGGAAAATTGATGCTTCACACTTATGGTCACCCCCTCATTGGACAGCTCTGATCATAAGCTAATCACCCTTGGCATCCACATCCCTCCCCCACCCCACCAGTAACGAAACCTCCATAAAAATTTTCTCCAAAGCCAACTTCATGCTACTCAAGTCAGAAGTGACAAACTTCATGACACCCATGTAGATAGGAACTAAAAGTTCGACTGCTGAATTGTACACTAAGGCACTGTATGAGCACATCCATTCGTGCATGAATCATGCCATCTCAAACAGAACCAAGATGCTCTCCTCTAAAAAAAGGAAGCCAATTTGGTGGTCCCCTGCCATAAACAAACTTTACAGCAAAAGGAAGAAACTGTTGCAGAAAAGAGGAAAATCCCCGGATGCAAAAAACTCCCTTACCAGCCTCAGTAAGAACCTGAGATCCCTCATAAAATCCTCCAAAGCTAGTTACGAAAATAAAATTGCCAAAAATTCAAAAGACAACCACAAGGCATTCTATAGCTATGTCAAAAATCTAAAAAGCAATGCTCAGATCTGCTCTGAGCTACAAAAGAATGGCATTAAATATACTGAATCCTACACTAAGGCACTGTCCTGGCAGATCGATTCAGTGCCAACTTCACCCCCCTCTCACCCCCTAAAGGGCCCATCTCAATACCAAAAGATTGCCAAATTCTGGTAATAACAGCCACACAGGTAAAAACCGCACTCTCCAAAGCTAAAAATACAGCATCCATAGGACCAGACGACATCCTGGGCTGTGTACTACATGAACTACAAAATGAACTGGCACCTCACCTAAGTGTCATGTTTAATCATAGCCTCACCTCAGGCTTCATGCCCACAGAGTGGTGCACAGCTGCAGTTATCCCACTCCACAAGGGGGGATCCACCTTGGATCCTGGGAACTACCGCTCCATCAGTCTGACAAGCCTGATCTGCAAGGCCATGCAACATATTATCATGGAACTTATAAACAAAGACACTGGCAACCTTCAAACACTGGACCCCACCCAGTCTGGGTTTGTGAAGGGCCGATCTTGTCTCCTGAACCTGAATGACTTCTTTGAATCAGTCTCCAGAGCTGTGGACAAGGGTAAGGTGGTCCACACAGCCTATCTGGACCTTGCCAAGGCCTTTGACATCATCCCCCACTCTGGAATCATAGATAAACTTACTAAGCTGGGCATTAATCCCTACGTCACTCGATAGGTTGCCAACTGGCTTACTGACAGAACCCACACTGTAAAAGTAGCCGACTCCAAATCCAGTTCCAGACAAGTGGAGTACCTCAGGGTTCAGTCCTGGGACTACTCATTTTGCATCTACAGGCCAACACTAAGGGACTCTGGCTAACAAAGTTTGCAGATGACTGCAAACAGGGAGCCATTACTGAAACCCAAAATGATGTGGATATTCTACAAAAGGGCCTTGCAGAAATAGATGCTTGGTGCCAGAGCCATTGGCTCAAGCTCAATGCCAAGAAATGTATAGTTATCCCCTTTGGGAAAAAACATGTACCTGTGAATTCCCACATAGGTGGCGGTACACTAAACACTGAAAGTGTGATAAGAGACTTAGGGACACAGGTGGACAGTGGTCTGACCTTCGCTAACCACATCGCCACAACAGTCAGGAAATCCTTTTATGTGGCACACCTCATCACTAAGGGCTTTTCACCCAGATAAAAGGAGGTCATTGTCCCACTGTACTCATCCCTCATTAGACCCATTATAAAATACAACGCCCCGTTTGGTATGTACCTCTCAAGACGTCTGCAACAACTGGAAAGGCCACAGATATACCTCACTAAAAGAATCACAGGCCTAAAGCAGATGCCCTATGCGGACCGTTTAAAAAAAACTCCAGCTATACTCTGTCACATATCGTCTTCCCAGAGGCGAGCTCTGCTTCAACACACAAGGCCATGTCAAACCCAGAGCTGCTGGACATGCTACACTTCAAGAAATCCCAATCCTTCAGAGCGACACGCTCCCGGGATCTAAACCTTGTCATCATAATGAACAAAACATGCTGGAGGCATAGGTTCCTGACCCAGAGACTCCACAGACTCTAGAATAGACTGTCCATACATGTCAAGCAGAGCGCCTCTTTGGCCCTCTTCAAAAGGAACCTTGATGATTGGATGGGAGATAGGAAATTCACCCCGGGGATCACGTCAGTCGCCCTGCTAGACAGGGGTACAGGGAAGTAAATATTGTGGGAAGAAATAGCCAGGGAGTTGTTATGGCTAGGCTTGTATAGGCCCTAGGGCCGATAGCCTATTACCAACCTATGAACCTATTATAAAGAAAAACACTCAACAGGTAGCTAACAGCCTAGTCCTCTTTCATGTTAAATCAGCCACCAGCTCCCTGCAGTCACAGAAGTTATCCTCATCCAGTGAACATTCTGGGCGATTCCAGCCCTTCTTATCAGAGGAAGGTACTGGGACTATGAAAGATGTAACCCGACTCCCACATGTGAAGGTATAAGCCTGGATACTGGTGCTACACACAGCTTGGTGAATAAAGCCATAGCCAATTTACCTGATCCCAGGAAACAGCCACTTAAGTCATCCAGCTACCTGTCAAAGGAGCTCAGGGCAAAAGACTTCCCATCCTAGGCCTTCCCACCCCACAGGCCCAACTGGGTCACATGTTCTGAGATTGGGGGGGACCTAAATGTCTTTACATACTACCGTATGCAGTTGAGGGCCCTAGACGCAAATTAATTTTTGATGTCTGTTGAGTGCTAGCCTAACGAATGGGAATTAGACCATTAGGAAATTACGTTTTAAGCCACTGATGGGCCCAGTACAAGCTAGTGTGTGGTGCTAAACAGACACTGATGAATGAACTGGGAGCCAAGACCAACCACCATGGCCAACCTAATCCACCTGATCTCAGGCAGTAGCCTTTCAAGTCATTTAGCCAAGTGTAAAAGGAGCTCAAGGCCATAGACTCTCTTAGGACGTCCCACCCAACAGGCCTAAATGGGTCAGCTAGGCTGGGATGATTGGGGATGGGGCCATCAGGTCTTTCTAAACTACTATCCTCCGCTGAAAGCCTAGACATGAAAAAAATGATGTCTGGTGAGTGTCTGCATCACGTGTGCAGAGTCAGACCACTAGGAAATGTCATCTGAAGCCAATGCTGATCCTGTGCATGCCCACTTTCTAGAAGGCTGGTGCAGTTGGCTTTCCCAGTAACCTGAAACCCAATGCACATAAGTCATATACTCACCCTTTCTTGAGTAATTGCTCCTGGTGGGGAGCACGGGACTGCCTCCCATTCTGGCTTATATAAAATGTCAGAGGATTTACAGTCTACAATCTCTAAAATGAACAAGGTCAATGAGCCCACTACCCTTTTGCCCCCTTCTGGATGCCCTAGCCTTTAAAGAGGCTTTCAAGCATATGAAGAACAACTTGGGACTGCTCTCAAGCCCCTAGTTCATCTACTTTAGAACACCAAGGGAGTATAGGGAAAGTAACCTGAACAGCCCTTTGTCATCATCCCTATGCAGTCAGTCATTAAGGATGTAATACAAGCAGCCTGGAAGCATTCCACCTTTGCCCCTTTGGCACCAAAGGTGGCAAATAACATCTATGTCTCCAAAAGATAAGATATATTGCCTTACCAAGCAACTCATAATGGGACCTGTGGGGATTTCTTTGATCTAGTACAGGTCTCAAGGATCATAGATTTTGACTCTTCCAACATTTCAGTACAGATACTCTAGGTATACTCTTCTGCCATATTACAGCCACTGGTCTGGATTCAAGGAAGACCCTGGGGTAACTGTGATAATGACTTCAAAGGGGGAGAGGGGTTGCATGTTGCTCAATGTCACCTTAATTATGTAAATGTTCTGGCCAAGGTCACTGGTTCTGAAATATGCCTGCACAGGACAATGTGGCAGAGATTATCCTCCTTTAATGAGGAATTCAGGAAAACATATTGGATACCCACTTTAAGAGGGAAGTACTCTTGAGGCCAGGCTGACCAGCACATGCTTCTTGATGACTTCCACAGATGAAAAGAATCATTCACTATTCTGGAAGACCTTGATGATCCCCTTCCCACAACCTCCATTCCAAGTCGATTCATTTACTGTAGTTAATTAAACATTTGATGTTATGTAGTCCTATCTTGCCGTAATTCTTGCTGGATGGATTCGGTGCTGATTCTCGGCTCCGGCTCAGCTGATACTAAAGCTCAAGAGCTTTTACTGGCTCAAGGCTAACCCCTATCCAATGGTGCCTCACGGCAATTCCCCAGATCTCATTTGCCGCGAAAGCTTCGAGGTTGTCTCTTTACTGGCTCGTTGGCTAAGTAGAATATTTTTTGATAAATCTTGTATTTTTCATCCTTTTTTTCTTCACTTTATACCTTTAATAGTTGTTAGTGTGATTGTTATTGAGTGCTTGATCCCCTATTCTCCCCTTTTAGGATTGTATGGCCTGTTTTGGTTAGAGGGCCATAGTGGCTCGTTTAAATTAGAGGGCCTTTCCTCCCTGAGTGCTAGTCTTTTCCAAAAAAAAAAAAAACTTCTTCTCTTCATAACTTTACTGTTATAGTTAGTGTTGTTGTTTTTACAAAATTGTTGTTAGCCTTGTTTCTTGTCAAGCATATCTAAAGAGAAAGACAGAGAACATAAGGAACACCATCCGTTGGGGTTCAAAAAATGTGATAAGTGTTCACAAAAGATGTCACTGACTGATGGTCACACTAGCTGTGTGTACTGTTTGGGAGAAGCTCACTTACAAGAACCCTGTACCTTTTGCCATGCCTTCATGGGAGGGTCAGTTCCGAAAAAAAAATGGGGTGACTATCCCTCTAGGGTTCTTAATGAGAGGAAACATAAATTAACAGACAGGGGTCTTATGATCAGTTCCTTCCAGGAACAGCTGGAACTTGGTCAGAAAGCTCACAAAACTGTGAAAAGAAAATCTTCGGTGCCGCTAAGTATAAAGTGACGGAGCCAAGGAGTTCTGGCTTCGATTCCGCTTCTTCTGTCTCGGTGCCGTCGGTTTCTTCGGTGCCATGGCAGCCTTCGGTACCGACACAATCACCAGTTATCGAACCTGTTTCACCAACGTTGAGGTCTCCTATATTAGAAAGGAAGAGATCTCCTTCTGTCTCCACTGTGTCTCCAGGACACTTTCAGATGAGGACATTGAGCGGGTGGTGAAGAGGTTGCTTTGTGACCCGGCTCTGGCCAAAAAGTTAGCCATCCCGGACCCAAAGGCTTCGGATCAGTCCCATTTACAGACTACTGCTCCTCCTCTGACTGCTTCGCTCTCAGAGCCAAACACTTCGGGTTCTTCTATGTAGATCCTTCGGTTCCGAGAATTCTTCCTGCTTCCTCGGAACCGATAACTCTATCCTCAGTGGCTCAGTCAGCAAAGAGGGATCTGGGAGCCGACGCTCTCGAGTAGACTCCGAGAGGGATAGTCACCCCATTTTGTTTTTCAGAACCGACCCTCCCACTTGGTGCTTTGGCTCGACTGAGCTCAGTTCCCATGTCTGCTTTGGAACCTGTCCCTCCTGCTCGGAGCTGACCTTCCATCTCTTCAGAACGGAGGTCTTCTTCGGAGTGGGGTGGAAAGGCCTTCGAAGCAACAGAGAAAGCTTTGCCCATTGCCAAAGCCCTGCCTTTGGACCAGTTGTCCCACCAGCAGCCGGCAGCAACCTCTTCTCCTCCACCACCCCCCTCAGTGTAGGGAACCAGAGACTCAAGCAGCCCCCATTGGAGGTGTCCCCTCTTCCGAGACCTCTCCAGATTATCCCACTGGACAGCTTCCTCGGAAGAGGCTTTGTAAGAGGAAGCACATTGACTCACCTGAGTCTGTCACATCAGAGACTGATTTGGAGGAGTCAGAAGGGTCCCCTAGATCCCCCTCTGAGGATGTCTCTTTTTCTAGCATCCTTTAAATCCTTAGACAGAGGGGCGATTGGAAGACCTCTAACCCTACTGAGGACGAATCAGTGCATCTTGAGGCCTTTGGTTCCCGACCTACCACCTCCTGGGTGACACCGCCTTATGACCAGCTCTTGGGGGTCATATCCCGGAAAGCCTGGACACAATGGAGCTTGTCCTGAGGAGGACAAACAGATTTATGACTGCTCCGGAAGATAAGTCCTTTCTTTCTAAGGGAGTTCCTGTTGATGCTATGGTGGTAGCAGCGGCCATGAAAAAGGAGTTGTCTGAGACATCTTCTAATATCCATCCTAATAAGGAGAACAGGACGATGAGTAGGTATGGAAAGCGTACCTTTTCTTCAGCGGCATTTACCTTAAGATCGCTGAATTACCTGTCCCATTTTACCAGACTTCAAAGGGATCTCCTGAAGAAGTTAGGAGACACCCTTCAGGGTTCAGTAGCTTCAGGATCCATGGATAAGGTATCTGTGCTGCTCTCCACCCTTACAATGATAGCTAACTTCTCGATGAGGCTGATTTCCTATGCAGTGGACGGAGCGAGCAGGACAGCCACAGCAGGAATTTCTCTTGGAAGACATTCCTGGATGCGTCTATGTAACTTCACGGAATCCTTTAAGTCTTCCTTTACCAGCGTTCTCTTTAATGGTTCAACTCTTTTTGGACCACGGGTAAAAGAGACTTTAACCAGGTATGAGCAGGAAGGAAAAACTTTATCTGCCGGAGTCCATTTCTCCCTTCCTTCTAGACCCTATCCCAAGTGTCAAACAGGAGGGAAAATGTGGTTCTGTAAATCCCAAAAAGGTTTCTCTCAGGCACAAGCTCAACCCTGCTCTAGAGGCAGAGGGGGAGGATATAACGGAAGACACCACCCTCGTGGCAGAGGATGTCCGCAACATCAGCGAGATAGAGAAACTTTCTCTGATCGTCCCTTCCATCAACCCTAAGGGGTTGCCTGACTGTCCATCTCTGGAGGCAGTCGGGGGGGTCATCTTTCACTGTACCCATGTGCCTGGCTAAACATTTCCCAAGATCGCTGGGTACAAACCATAATATCCAGAGGTTACCTGATTCCCTTTGTTTCCGATCCCCCGGTAAACTGGTCTCTACCAGATGTGCCACCCATTCAACTAGACCGTGCAACATCAGAGGTCATCTCGTTGCTGCAAAAAAGAGTCATCCAGTTGCTGCAAAAAAGAGTCATCCAAGAAGTCCCCATAGAGCAAACAGGATCCAGAACTTACTCTCGATTCTTTTTAGTTCCAAAAAAGACAGGGGACTGGAGATCAATTCTAGATCTCAGCAAACTCAACAAGTTTGTAAGGAAATCGAAGTTCCGAATGATCACTCTGCAGTTGATATTTCCCTTTATCGGGAAAGACATTTGGATGCGCTCAATAGATCTTCAGGACGCGTACTACCAAATCAAAATGGACAGGTGCTCCAGAAGACACCTACACTTTTGGCTGGGAGCCAGTCATTTTCAATTTCGAACACTGCCCTTTGGCCTCACTACAGCCTCCAGAGTGTTTACCAAATGCATGGCAGTGGTAATGTCTCACCTGAAACGTCAAGGATTCCAGGTGTTTCCGTACCTAGATGACTGGCTCCTCACTGTTACCACCAAGCACCAACTAATCAGAACCAGGAACAAATCCCTATCCTTGTGCGCCAGATTAGCATCACAATAAACCTAAAAAAAAATCAGCCTTATCCCATCGCAGCACATTGTATTCTTAGGCTCAGAAATCGACTCAACCACTATGACAGCAAAACTGACACCAGAAAGGATACAATCGTTAAGCGACCAAGTCAGATTCTTGCTGAAGAGAGACAAAGTACAGGCCAGGATAGTCCTTCAGGTCCCAGGGACTATGACTTCCACCAGTCTCTTAGTTCCCCTAGCCTGTCTGCACATGAGACTACTTCAGTGGCTACTGTTTGCCCAGTGGTCAATGCAAGATCTCCCCCTGTCTCACCAAATACTCATCACAAACTCCTGCAAGAAGGATCTACCATGGTGGTTACATACGGATCAACTTCATTTAGGTCGCCCACTTGCACCCCCTCAAGAAAATGCAGTTTTGACCACAGATGCCTCCCAGATAGGGTGGGGGGCATTATCTAGGAATGACGGTCCAAGGTACTTGGCAGAACCACGAGAACCACTTGCACATAAATGCTCTGGAGATAAGAGCGGTGCTATACGTGTTGCAAGCACTTCACAGTTCTCTTCCCACAGGAACAATTGCGATTCAATCAGCCATGTCTGTAGTGTGGTACGTAAACAAGCAAGGGGGAACCAAATCTTACCCACTTTGTCGAGAGGCACTAAGAGTATGGAAATGGGCGATGGAAACTCCAATGCTTTCTGGTAGCAATGCACATCCTGGGGAAATCCAATGTGACAGCAGACAAACTCAGTCGAGCAATTCTGAAGCCTCACGAGTTGTCCCTGAATTCAGAAGTTGCGAAAGAGATTTTTTGAAAATGGGGCCAGCCTTGCTGCAACCTATTCGCCACATACATGAACACCAAATGCAGCAGCTACTTTGCCCTAATTCCCCATCTGGGGATGTCACCCAGGGATGCTCTGGTCCACAACTGGCCTCCAGGACTTCTTTATGCTTTTCCACCTTTTCCTCTCATTCCAAAAGTGATTCAGAAAGCAAAACTGTTGAAGAGTACCCAGATCCTCATTGTTCCTTACTGGCCTTGCCAAGTCTGGTTCCCCTTCCTGTGGCCCTACCTCTTGGAGGGACCATGGATTCTGGAACCATCTCCAGACCTCCCGAGTCATCAATCAGGGCAGTTCCATCCTACTATCCAAACCCGGAAATTGACAGCATGGCTGCTCCAGTTCCACGAATAGCCAGGTGTGTTTCCCTTTCGCCTACAGTCAAACACATTCTGATTTCTTCACACAAACCTTCCACAAGGAAATTATATTCCAGCAAATGGAAAAGTTTCTCCATTTGGGGAGCAAACCAAGGCACAGATCCCTATTCAGCTCCTAAAGCGTCTATCCTATCCTTCCTGGCATACATTTTTCATGAAGGAGCTGCAGCTGCTACTGATGGAGTTAAGTTTAGCTGCCATCTCAAATTACCATTTTGGCTACATGGGAAATTCAATCATGTCCCACTCTTTGTGCAAAACCTTTTTGAAAGGAGTTCTCCTTCTCAGACCTCCAATCAGACAACCACCAAAGCCCTGGGACCTAAACCTAGTTCTACAGCTTTAATTTCTTCCCCCTTTGAACACTCCTCTTCATCGGATCTGAAATTGTTGTCTTGGAAAACATTATTCCTAGTGGCTATAACTTCTGCTAGGAGAGTTTCAGAATTGCAAGCCCTTCAACCTCCTTACATTGTTTTCCACAATGATAGAGTCTCACTTAGAACTAATCCTTCCTTTCTTCCTAAGGTATGCTCTGAACATAATCTCAACACTATTGAACTTCCATTTTTTTCCCAAATCATACTAATAAATCAGAATACAGACTACACCAATTGGACGTCCACAGAATTCTCAGGTTTTACCTGCACAGGACTAAAGAATTTAGAAAATCAGATCAATTATTTGTTTCCTTTTCAGACAAAAATAAAGGCTTGCCGGTTTCTAAGGTTACCTTGTCTAAATGACTTTCAGAATGCACTTCATTTGCTTACAAGGCTGCTGGCAAACAGTTACCAACCAAAGTAAAAGGCCATTCAACCAGAGCAATATCAACTTCTTATGCCTTTAGAGCTAGGCTCCCAATTGATACCATTTGTGTAGCAGCTACTTGGGCAAGACCTCATACCTTTGTCACTCATTACAAATTGGATTTGGCCTCCCGGGATAGATCATCCTTTGAGTCCACTGTGCTGAAGAGTCTCTTTGCTTGAGCCACCCGGGATAAAGGTGCTGGGGACGCTGTCCCATCCAGCAAGAATTACAGCGAGATAGGACTACATAACATAAAAAAGTTATGTACTTACCATAGCGTACCATGTTTGTAGTCCATCTCGCCTACATTCTTGCCTCCCACCCTCCTTCCCCCTTCCTGTTTGCTGGAGGAACTCATGGACTATACATTATGCTGTCTGACCTGGTTGTAGTTGTCCATCCACCTGGCATGGATAGTAATACACAGTGTTCTGCCTGTATATACATGGTTATTGACAGTTTACTGACTATTATGTACCTTTTACTTTCTTGCAAACAAGATCTGGGGAATTGCCGTGAGGCACCATGGGATAGGGGTTAGCCTCGAGCCAGTAAAAACTCTCAAGCTTTAGTATCGGCCGAGTCGGAGCCGAGAATCAGCTCCGAACCCATCCAGCAAGAATGTAGGCGAGATGGACTACAAACATGGAAGATTGTGGTAAGTACATAACTTCTTTTTAACTGACTAGGTAGACTAGTCACAAAACCATTTTCAGCTATGAACCAGACCACGTGCAATGACAACAATTTGCAAGCAATAACCAACCTCAAAATGCTGAGGGAAAAAGATGTAACTGCATCACAGATGACCTATGTTCAACTAGCAGAATAGTGTTAGAGGGGCCAAATGGAGGAGAGTGGGAGTAAGTGGTCAAAACTAGCTCACCCATTCTTGAGCGGGGGTGCTTGGCTTGCTGCACTGGCAATTATCCCATTGTATAAAAGTCTAAAAACCTCCATGCTACAATCTGGAGATTAATCATATGAAGAAGTGAGCATGTACACTATCAATTAGCTACAACAGAGTTTGCAGGACACTGAGATTATAGAAATAGAACATTTTGCAGGTATGTAGACTACCTAATACAGACTCTCACCTCCATTGGGTTGCAGATTGGCTGGAGACCTCTAGACCAGATGGAGGAATAAACTATTCAGCTGAGTGCAGGAAAGGGAGTCTCTGGGTCAATTCTATGGGCAAAACAAAATATATAGGCAATAATGCACAACAAAGTAGGCATTACAGGTACATAAAGGACCATACAGGGGTGTTGTGAGGACCACCACCACAAAAGGACCATCCTTCCCTGGCAGGTGTATTATTTCTCTGCAACGGCTACACTCAAAGCATTACTGCACTTATAAAAAGGAGAATCAGTAAAATGCAATTGTTTTATATATTTTTTCTGATGTAAAATAGTTCCTCTACTTAATGTTTCAGACTTGATGTAGGATATGTAACTGTTGTTGGAGGAAACATTTCACATCCAAAATATAAAGTGCATAATTTTTAATAATGCATACACAAACTCAGATACTTACAAATATGCACACATAGAGATGCAGAGGCAGAGAGAGAGAGACATTCTGACTGAGTCTTTCTCACATATACAGAAGCTCAAATATGCATGCATGCACACACCCACACACAAATACATGTTCACTGTATGCAGATCGGACTCATGTTGCCCACTGAAGATAGCTTCAGCAAACTTAAAAAAAAAATTGTTCAAAGAAACTGTCTTCAGTGAACATTCAAGGAAAGATAAACCCCCACATCCCCCAAACTTCTACATACCAAATCCAATGCTGCATAACAGTGGAGAAAGAAAACACCACTGCTGATAAATACAGTTTTGACAAAATAAAAGTTCTGTACTCACCATAACTCTGCAACAGTGTTGTCCATTTTCATTCTTCCTCAACAAATGGGTCTCTGATCCAACTCTTGGATCAGACTCTGCTGCTCTTTCTAGATTCTAGGATCCAACTTTTGAGCTCCTCCCTTTACCCATCACGCCCCTGACCACGGCTTTACTTTAGATCGAGTTTGCTGCTACTATACTGTCTTTGAAATATAAAACATTATCATAATACTGCAGAAAAAGTGAAATAGCAACAGAGCAGAGTCTCAAGCAGGAACTGGGGTTCCAAATAAAAATCTTCATCAGGTCACTCCCAAAGAAATGAATAGGGAGGAATGAGGGGGAAGTTGAGGAAGAATGCAAATCGACAACACGGATACATTGTTATGCTAAGTACATAACTTTTATATCTGATGTCATCATTTTCATTAGTTCCTCAAAGAATGGGACAGAGTCCCAGCTACAGTAACCTTGGGTGGCCCTTATGGAAGGATGTTCAAGAAAACCGCAGAATTGAATACTGCCCTGTTTCTGGAGAGGATATCCAACTTGTAATAAGCATTAAAAAAGTGTGAGCACTGGACCAAGTGGCAGCTGCACAAATATTATCAATAAAAGCTCTGGCCCAAAAAGCAGCTGACATAGCCACTGACCTAGTTGAATGTGCTTTTGGTTGTCTTCCAAGGTTAACTCTCTCAAAGAGTAAACATGAGAGATACAACATGTTATCCATTTGGCTATTGCAGTTTTTGAAACTGGATTACCCATCTACTCTATTTGTCAGTTTCCTAACTTCTTTAGTCCTATAAAGACCGAAACAAAGTTGTTTATGTACATCTAAAAGGTGAAGCATGTATTCTCCTTTATTGTCAATTTTAGGAAAGAAAACTGGCAAGATGATTACTTGGTTGATGTTCATTTCTGAGGCAACTTTGAGTAAAAAAGGTAGCATTTGTACGTAAAGTAACTGTCTTTATGGAAAATTAGACAACGTGGTTTTGAACAAAGTACTTGAAATTCAGACACTTGCCTCACAGAAGTTATAGCCACAAGAAAGACCGTTTTCCAATAAAGAAATTTGAGATCTGCTTTAGCTGAGGGCTCAAAGGGTGGTTGTACTAAACTTTGCAATATAACAGTAAGATCACAAGATGGAATAGGATCCTTTATCAGGGGTCTAAGTAAAAAGGTGCCTTTTAGAAATGTCTTGCATAACTTGGACAAAACTAAAGGAAAAGTATTATCTCTGATATGGAATATAGAGATGGCTGCTAGCTGAACCTGAATGATGGAGAAACTAGCCCCACCTTGAAAAATGAAGGCAAGAAAATCTAAAACAGCAGGGATTACTGGAGTGTTGAAAGAATCCAACTCTCTCTACCAAGCCCAAAAAGAAAACCTTTTCTATTTGCTTTTATACATCTTAATTGTAGAGGGCTTCTGAGATGAAAAAAAGAATTTGGCACACCAGAGAGGAAAGCCTGGAATGACTAGCCATCCTTGGAATTGGAGAAACCATGAGGTCAACCTTAGGCTTGCAATTTCCAGATGAGTCATCCCTGAATGATATGAAAGGAGATCTGAACTGGGGTCTAGTTTCCAAGGAGTCCACAGGAAGGGGAACCACACTTATTGAGGCCAAACGGGGCAATGAGGATTACCTTGCTCTTCAACCAGAGTGCTTTCTGAAGGAATTTGGTGATTACAGGCAAAGGAGAATGAGCATGAAGAATGGAGGGCCAAACATGGACTGCAGCATCTCTCTGTAACTGTCCCTGAAGATTAGGGCAAAGAACCTGCTGCAGTTGTTGTTGACGGGTGAGAGAATCAGAATGCACAAGGCTAACCTCATTTGTGGAAGATCATGTTTGCCTCTGATTGAGAGACCACTCATGAGGCATCAGGACATTTCTGCTGCACTTGTCTGCTAGAACGTTGGATTTCTCTAGTATATGCATCACTACAAGAAAGCGGTTGCAAGAGATCACCCACTGCCAAAGCACTGCTTCTTGGCAAAGGGTATAATATCTGGTTCCCCCTGGCCTGTTGATGTACCAGACCACCAACATATTGTTTGCATAGCAACTGTCCCTACAGGAAGAGTTCTGAAAGGTCTGCAATCCTAGGACTGCTCTTCTCCAAGACATTTATATACAATGTGGTCTTTTCTGGGGACCACATGTCCCAAGAAAAGCTCCTCCCAGTCCCAACTGGGAAACTTCCATGGTCAATGTTGCATTTGGGGGAGTAAGGATAAAGGGACGTCCTTGACAAATCTCACTGGATTGAATCCACCACAGTAGGGAGTCCTTGCAGACTTGATATAGTTTTATAGGATGTTGTAAAGGCTGTTGAAGAATGGACCGTTGTCCTGCCAGAGTCCATTGGAGGATTCGCAGAGCCTGTCTGACATGCAGTCTCAAGGAAACAATTCTGTATTGAGGTAAAAGAAGAGAGATGACTAACTGTATCTAGATGGGCCCCTATAATCTCCAAGACTTAAACTGGTTGAAGGTAATCATTTGAAAGATTGATTGTGATCCTCATGGCTTGAGAAAAATCAAAGTAATTCCTGGCTTTTACTGGGAGATGCCTGGTTGGTGCGGTGAGGAGCCAGTCATCCAAGTAAGGAAACACACTGAATCCATGCAGTCTTAGATGAGCTACTACCACTGCCATATATTTGGTGAACACCCTGGGGGCAATGGTGAGACTGAAGGGTAGAGCTTTGAACAGATGATGACTGGTTCCCAGCCTGAAGTATAGATATCTTTGAGAGCACCTTTCAATTTCATATGATAGTACAAGTCCTGAAGATCTAAAGACCACATTCAGTCATCCTTCTGTAGCAGAGGCAGAATGGACTATACCATGACCATCCGGAATGTGGAGTTCAATACAAACTGGTTCAGGCAACTGAGATCCAGGATGGGTCTCAGGTCCCCTGTTTTCTTTGGCAATAAAAAAAAAAACCTGGAGTAAAATCTGGATGATCTTTGGTCTGGTGAACCTATTGAATGGCTCTTTTGTCTAGCAGCCTTTAAATCTCCAGAGCTGCTAACTCCCACTGATTGGGTGGAACATTGGGGGAATATTTTCATTGAAGGAACTTGCAAAAAGATAATGAAATATCCTCTGGATATGATTCTTTGCACTATTATATCTTTTGTGATGGCTGCCCAGGCTTTTGGGTGCAAAGACAAGTGCTCCCTAACTGCCTCCAGAGAAGAACACTTGTGCAATCCCTTCAGGAGTGCTGAAAAGGTCAGTCGAAGAAGGAATCTTGGAAGCCTTTGTTCTGTGGACCCCCCTGCCACGTGGGCGGTATTACCACTGTTATAACCCCCCCCCCACATCTGGGGGAGAAATCTTCACGTGATTCTTGAAAAGGTCGTTTGAGATTTCCAGAAACACATTTTCTTACCATAGTGCTGATTTCTAGAAATAGGTCTTTGCAGGGTAGAAAAGCAGATTCCTATGGCAGACAAGGTCTTTCCATCTTGCTCACTGCAGGAAAGTGTCTTTTTAAGAGTGGGCCCATTAGAGAAGATTCATCAAAGGGAGCATTTTTGAATGAAGCTTTAAAGGGCTCCGCGAAGTCATACAAATGCATCCAGGCATGTCTCCTAATGGCTATTCCTAAATCTGCAGCCCATGAGGAACCTTCAGCTGCATGAGATATTAACCTCATGGACGCATTTGATATAGATTGTAGGCTGGCCAATTGTGAAGAATAAGTTTTCTCTTCCTCCGCCAACATGGACCCACAGGTACAGTTAGAAGGTTCCTTAATCAAGTCCCTCTGTAATCTAGTGAAATGTGCTAGATAATTTAGAAACCATTAAGTTGAAAGAGGCTGAGGCATAAACTCACTTCCTGTACCTGTCCAATGCCCTAGATTCTCTATTAGGGGGATGGACAGAGCAGCTCTGCTTGGCCAGCTCCTTTTTGGTGGCCGCCACAACAACCATGGCATCTATGGGGATACTCTTACTCCAAAACTATCTGTAGGTGCTCCAAGAATTTTATCTTAACACCTGGGAATTGGTTCTATGGTGTCCGGTTCCTTCCATGCTCAGTGGGAGACAAGATCTCTAAGCTCATCCATGGGGGGGCTGGGTAACCCAAACTGTACATGGGCAGACCTGAAGGCTTCTAGGAACACTGACTCCTACTGAGAAGGGGTTTGGGAAGTCCAACCACCTTTTCAGCACAGGATTTCTAGAATGTCTTCAAAGGAGACATCTTCTGGTGGAGATCTAGGGGATACTTCCCCTTCATCAAAATCAGTGTCTTCTGTCAAAGATTCCAGATGGGAATATAAGTGCCTCATTTTGCACAACCTCTTCTGGGGGACCTCTTCAGTGGGTTGCTCAGGACAGGTATTGGAAGAGGTGGGGAGTTCACTATTTGGAACAGCCTGAAAGCTCTTATGGGCTGGCTGCCCCTGTGGCATAGGATGAAAAGACTCAGACACAGGATCAAAAGAGGGAATAGGAATAGGATCTGACAAGGGAAGAGTCTCTCAGGTGAAAGAATACCGTTTCCACCACCTCAAAGACAGAGAGACAAGGAGAAGCCAAGGCTAATCTGACCGGAGCTGAAACTCTCAGATCAGACAAACCAGGGCCTTCTCCAACCTTCCACTGCAAGGGAGGAGTCTGAGCCAAGCTGTCCAGTGCCAAGGCCCCAAGGGGAAGAGACGGCTCAAAGTTATGGAGTCAAGGTCATTCCCTTGGATCCAACGGAGATGCTTTGGCTCCAAGACGCATCTTACTCAAGGGAGGTCAGAGCCAAATGGATCATGGAAGTAGTCGGAGTCGATAATAAAAGCATCTTCGGATCAGACAGTTTGACTCTTGCAGATCTCAGCTCTGAGGGCTCTGTAACAGAAGGTCGGATCAGAGAAGGAGTGATGACTGTATGTAAGGGAGTTTTAAGGCTCATGGGTCTGATGGGAGATGGAGCTAGTTAAGAGGAATTTTTTCATCTTCCTGTCAGCTTCTGCTTTGAAAAGACTTCGGGAGGACCTGAATGAACAGGAAGTGGAAATAGGTTGAGAAGACTTTCCTGGACTCTCCTGTAGGAAATTAGATTTCAGTCTAGGAGACAATGACTCTGGAGAGAAGCGGGGGCTTCGGAGCTGAGAAGACTTTGAAGTAGTAGGCTTCAAATCCAACAGTTCCAGATCCAAGTGTTTGGAAGCTTTAGCTGGTGGCTTTGATGTTGGAGCAGATTTGGGAAACCTGACAGGAGAGTGCTTTTATGCTCTCTGGACTTTTATTTCTGAGAGGGGGTTGAGCCCCTGAAGTAGAAATAGCAGAAGAAGGTGCAGAAGCAGGTATAAGGCCCTTAAGCGCTAGCTTGTTTCAATCATCGCTAATGGCTCTGGCGTTTAAGCCAGCATAAATGGTATGTAGTCTCAAGATGGGACGGGCCTAAACAACAGACGCACTTCCCTATGGGTATTAGAGTTGGGTATCTTGTACCCACAGGAAGTGCATTTCTTAAAACTGGTAAGCTTAGAATCAGCCATGTTGTTATGCAGAATGCCTAATGGCAAAAAATCTGTCAAGGAAAGTCAAAAGATTTTTTTTTTTTAAACAGAATTGGTAAAAAGGAAAGTTATATCAACAACGGCAAAAAACGTATACCTTATTGTGAATGTATAGAAAGAGGGGAAAACTTTACCAAGTAATGGTAAAAAGAACAAAGTTAGTTTAGTGGTAAAGAGAGGATACTATTATAAAGCTAAGTAAGGAAAAATTAAGCTAAACTGCAAGTTGTTACTCACTATTCCCAAAAATACAACTGTTGAGCTCAAGAGAATGCAATCTCGGCCAAATCTTTAGAGCAGCAAACAAGATCTGAGGTAATGCAGTGGTCAGGGGCATTATGGGTAAAAGGAGGAGTTCAAGAATCGGATCCTAGAATCTAGACAGAATGGCCGAGTGGGATCTGAGGGTCTGATCTAAGATGCATTCGTTGAGGAATGAATGAAAATGACAACATCAGCTCATACTTTGATTTTTTTTCATGTTTGTTGAAACTACCTTTGGGAAGTGACATGTTCCCATACAGCTCAGATGTCTGATTGTGAGCTAATGAACAAGTTTAAATTCTCACACTTACTAAACCTGGCTAAGAAACCATTTAGTAAAAATCAATTTGGCATCAACTTTTTTTTTTTTAATGCCCATGTATCACAGAGGTTTAATATGCTGACATGCACTTCTTTTCATCAGACTCTCCCTGTACGTTAATGCTCTGCTGGTAGAAAAGTACAGTTGTGTACACTTACCATAAATGTAGATGTTTGAGTGTATTCACTGTTGCAGTCCTCACATATGGGTTATCTGGCTCCTAGTAGCCCTCAGTCGGTCCAAATACCAGAGTCCTTGGTGTATGATGTCAGCTGCCGCCGGTTGTAAAACTGATGTCAGTACCTCAGGTATAAAGGGTGGCAGCCGATGCCATTTCCTCAGTTTTTCTTGCCTTAACTGTCAGGAGCCCCCAAAAGAAGGCTAACCCAGGAATGGTAGCACCCTGGACACGTCATACAAAAAATAAAAATATATAGTATGTGCCTAAGGAAAAGAAGGGGGAATGGAGGGTGGGAAATGTACAGTTGTGTACACTTACCATAAATGTAGATGTTCGAGTGAATTCACTGTTGCAGTCATTACATTTGGGTAATGTGCTGGCAGATTGCCCTCAGTCGGCCTGAATTCCAAAGTCTTGGGTCCTGTGTTGGTTGCTGTCTCCTCTTCCATGACGTCAGGTCGTCAGGGGTATAAAACATGCAGCTGATGCCATTTTCTTTAGTTTTTCTTGCCCCCAATGTCAGGTGCCCCCAAAAAGGTAGCAATGTTCTAAATATTTATATATATATATATATATATATATATATATATATATATATATACATATATATACATATATATGTATATATATATATATATATATATATATATTTACACATGCATCAATATACCTTCATCTACAAGCAAGTACACCACATAGGTTGTAGAAGATAGAGAAGGAAAGATATACTGTAGAATGACAGGGGGATGGCGGGAGGGTAACCTGGACTGCAACAGTGAATACACACTCGAACATCTTCATTTATGGTAAGTGTACACAACTGTACTATATTTTTCGTGTTTCACTGTTTCAGTCATTACATTTAGGTAGAATCCCAAAGCTATGATTGGGAGGCTGGAGCTAAACAGCATTTGTGTGGCTATAAGGCCCTGCAGCACTGCAGTGGCAAAGCCTGCCCTGGACTTAGAGTAGAGAGGCAAATGGTAATGTTTTGTAAAGGTGTGAACAGAACTCAAGTAGCAACCTCTAGAATGTCTTTGGTTAGTACTCCTCTAAGAAAGGCTGCTGAAGTAGCTGCAGCTCTGGTGGAATGAGACCTAATGCCCTTGGGCACAGGTTTACCATGGTGTGAGTAGCAGAAACGGATGCAGTGGCTTATCCACTTTGAAATTGTCTGCTTTCAGATAGCCTTTCCTTCTGATCCTGCAGCATATGACACTAGTAATTGCTCAGTTTTTCTTAGAGCTTTTGTCCTGCTCAAGTAGAATCTTAGCTGTCTGTGTACATCCAAGGAATGTAGAATTCTCTCCCCTTTGTTCTGCGGATTTGGATAAAAAGTTGGCAGATGTATTGTTTGGTTAAGAGCCACACTGGAAACCACCTTAGGCATAAAAGTAGGATTTGTCCTCAGAGACACCCTGTCTGGGTAAAATATGATAAAAGGCTCTACAGCCATGAGGGCCTGCAGCTCTGAAACCCTTCTTGCTGAAGTAATTGCTAGTAGCAGGGCTGTCTTCCATGATAAGAACTTTATATCAGTGGTAGTGGCTGGTTCAAATGGAGGCAGGGTGAGCTTTTCCAACACATAACTGAGGTCCCATGCAGGTAATGGTGATGATCTAGGAGGCCTTAAGTTTTTGGCTCCTCTAAGATACTGCTTTAGTAAGGGATGAGAAAAGATTGGTGGCTCTGTATTGTAATGAGCCGAAATGGCAGAGGCATGGATTTTGATTGATGAGAAAGATAGGCCTTTGTCAAGCATCTCAGTTAAGTATTGTAATATCTGAGGAATATATGGTTCTGCTGTATCAGTTCTTTGTGCTTGATTCCAGGCACAACATCTCTTCCATTTGTCTATATGTTTTTCTAGTACTAGGCCTCCTGGCTTCCAAAATGACATCCATTACAGCTTTACTGAGCGGTGTCATTGGTATGATTACATGATTAGCCATGCCGCCAGGTTCAGAGTCTGTATTTGATTGTGCAGGATCTAATTATTTTGCTGGGACAGTAGTTGTGGTCTTTGAGGCAAGGTCCAAGCTGGGTCTTGAGACAAGTTCCTTAGGACTGGGTACCAGTATTAGCGGGGCCAGTCTGGAGCAATTAATATCATCTTTGGCTTCTCTTGTCTGACTTTTAGGAGGACCTTGTGCTGAGGGAGAAGGAGGAAATCCCTGAGCCTCTTTTTTGATTCTGAGAAGTCTTGACTCTCCCAGTGAAAATGCTACCTCAAAGTATGCAAGGTTTTTCCAAATGAATAATCCTCAGGAGGAGATGCAGATGGAATAGACTCCTCAGCATCAGAATCCTCATAGGGAGGTAAAGAAAATTCCTGATCAGAAGAAATAGAAACCTGATCTGAAGATTCACATTCAGTGTCTTGTCTAGGCCCCTTATCTGGAGGGAGATGGGTACCCCTGATCAAGGTAATAAGGACTTCAGCCATTTTGATCATCTGTTTTTTTAGGCATAGAGGCCTGTGTACGTGGCTCAGGCATCGTTTTTTTTAGTTTTAGAAGGTGTCTTTGCTTTAGCAGCTTTCGTCGGTTTGATGTAAAAATGTTGAGGTCTGAATACACCCTCAGAAGCTGGTGCCTGCTCAGTGGCTCCGGACCCATCTGAGGGAGATACATCCATCGGTCCAACACCTTGAGTATCTTGCGGCATGCCTGACTCCACATGGGTGTTGGTAGAGGCCTGCGACTCGAAGGTAGCGGTATCAGGGGCTGCGAAAGCACCTCACTGAGTACCGGCGAACCGGCGACTGGCTAAGGAGAAGCTTCGTCATCGGTTTTGGATCTCGACTGCCCCGGTAGCCGGATTGCTATCCGACGACATCTCTGGATAGTTAAATCTGTTGCCAAAATACTTAGATGCAAAAATATACCGACGCTTAAGAGTGCATTGGTTAAATCTAGCACAAAACAGATAGCCAGGCACGTTGTGGTCAGGGCCTAGGCAAAGAATACAGTATAAATGGAAATCCTTATGAGGTATTTGCTTCCCACAAGTACTACAATTATTAACTTTTTCTGACATCGGTAAAAAGCAAGAAAAAAAGTTTCCCCAATGGGGTACTTAGCTTTATTGAAGACTTCGGTCTGAAACTCAAACACAAATATTTCAGTAGTCGGCCGACCAGCACTTGCAAAATGCTTCTGCTTCGGGCACCGCGCGGCAAGAAAGACTAAAGAAAATTGTGTCGGCTGCATGTTTTATACCCCTAACGACCTGATGTCATGGAAGAGGAGACAGCAACCAATGCAGGACCCAAGACTTTGGAATTCAGGCCGACTGAGGGCAACCTGCCAGCAGATTACCCAAATGTAATGACTGCAACAGTGAAACATGAAGAACATCCAGGACTGCAACAGTGAATACACTCAAACATCTACATTTATGGTAAGTGTACACAACTGTACTATGTTCTTCGTGTTTCACTGCTGCAGTCCTCACATATGGGTTGATTCCCAAAGCCCAGAAAAAAGAAAAGGGAGGAAGGATCACAGATTAAGAGTTGGTAAGGAGGCCCCGCAAAACTGAAAAGGCAAAACCAGCCCTGGATTTAGAAAATAAGGGTAGATTGTAATGCTTTGTGAAAGTATGGACAGAAGACCAAGTAGCTGCTTCTAGAATGTCCTTAGTAGGTATGAATGGGTTCTAATACCCTGAGGGGGAACCTTCCCATGCTGCAGGTAACAAAAGTGAATACAATGAGCAATCCATTTGGAGATGGTTTGTTTTGAAATAGCTTTACCCTGAGCCCCAGGAGCAAAACTAAGCAATTGGTCCTGTCTAAGTAAAATCTCAGCTGTCTATGCACATCAAGACTGCAGAATCCTTTCCCCTTTATTTTGGAGATTGTTGAAAAATGTAGGTAGGTGAATAGACTGGTTAAGGGTTAAACTGGAAACTACCTTAGGCACAAAGGAGGGATTGGTTCTCAGAGAAATCCGATCAGAGTGAAAAATAATGAAAGGTTCTACTGCCATTAAGGCCTGCAGCTCAGATACCCTTCTAGCTGAAGTAATAGCTAAATGGAAAGCAGTCTTCCAGGATAGAAACTTCAAATCTGCAGAGGCAACTGGTTCAAAGGGAGGCTGAGTAAGTTTTTCCAGGACAAAATTAAGATCCCAAGCAGGAGTGGGAGCTCTTCTGGGAGGTCTAAGATTACTAGCTCCCCTCGGGAACTGTTTCATCAAGGGGTCAGAAAAACTGGGTTGCTCAAAAGAACAATGAGCCGAAATTGCTAAAGCGTGAATTTTGATTGAAGAAAAGGAAAGTCCACCATTAAGCAATCCTGCTAGGTAGTCAAGAATGAGTGAAAGAGAAGGATGAGAAGAGTCTTCTCCTTTAGCCAGCATCCAAGAGCAAAATCGCTTCCATTTATCTGCATATGACTTTCTTGTGCTAGGCCTCCTGGCCTCATGAAGAACTTCAACCACCTGTTGGGAAAGATTTAGAGCATTAGCCAGGCAGTTAACTGCAGTGCTTGAAGATGAGGATGAAGGAACTTTCCCCCCTCCATGAACCAACAGATCTGGTACCAGGGGAAGATGCCAAGGCTGAGCCTGGGAAAGGCTGTGAAGGAGAGGATACCAATGCTGCCTGGGCCAATCTAGTGCTATCAGAATAGCCTTTGTTTTTTTCATCCCTTATCTTCAGCAGCACCCTAGGAAAAAAAGGCAGAGGAGGGAATGCATAAACAGAGAGATGTGTCCATGGGAAGGACAACGCATCCACCCTCCAAGCTTTGTTGTGAAACTCCCTGGTGCAGAAGGTTGGAATGAGATGATTGGTGTGAGAGGATAAAAGATCCACTTGTGGGGTGCCCCAATGATGAATGATGCGATGGTAAATGTCTTCGTTTAGTTGCCACTCGTGAGGATCCAGAACATGTCTGTTCAAATGATCTGCCAAGAAGTTTAGCCTCCTTGGAAGATACTGGGCTATTAGATGTAAGCCCAGGGATGCTGCTATGGACCATAGCCTCATGCTGTGTCTGCACAAGGGATAAGAGTGAGTCCCCCCTTGCTTGTTGATGTACCACATGACGGTGGTATTGTCTGTCCTGATCAGCAGAGTCCCAGGGTAGATTAAGTCCTTGAAAGCCAGCAAGGCCTGCTGCACTACCATCAATTCTTTTAAGTTTATGTGCAGATGAATCTGTTGGGTGCTTCAAGTCCCCTGTATGTCCCTGCCCTTCAGATGAGCCTCCCCATGCAACATCTGAGGCGTCTGTGGTGAGAGTCTGGCTGGCAGGTAGTTGGCAGAAAGGCATACCCTTCTTCTGAGAACAGGCTGTCGCCCACCAGAGGAACTCCATTTGTAGACAGGGAATCAGGGGAGGAATCAAGTCTAAATCCTGTGTGTGTTGACACCAAAGATTCTTGAGGTACCACTGAAGTTTTCAAATATGCAGCCTTGCATATGGGATAATCAAAATACATGAAGCCATGAACCCCAGTACCTGCAGGAATTGCCTTGCAGAGAGCTGGGTCATGCATGCCAAGTTCATGAAGTAAGTAGAATGATCTTCTTGCTTCTGTTGAGAAAGGAATACCATCTGGGTTGCTGTATTCAGACTCGCTCGCAGGAAAACAATCTCCCTTGAAGGAACCAACTTTGACTTCTTTTCATTTAGAGTGTAACCCAAAGAGGTGAGAATGTTCTTCACGAAATCCAAATCCTTTTCTAGTTGTTCTGGGGAATTTGCTTGGATGAGACAGTCATCCAAGTAAGGATAAATTGGAATGTTTCTCTGCCTGCAAAAAGCAATGGCTGGAGCTAGGCACTTCGTAAAAACTATGGGAGCAGTAGACAAGCCAAAGGGCAATGCTGAGAATTGAAAGTGTTGCTCCCCAGCCCTGAAGCAAAGGAACTGCCTGCAACTCTCCCTTACTGGGATGTGCAGATAAGCCTCCTTGAGATTCAAAGTTACCCACCATGAATCCTTGCCCAGCATTGGTAGTAATTGTTGAAGGGTGAGCATCTTGAATTTTGGGAATCACCAGAAAAGTGTTTAGAATGGACAAATCCAGACTAGGGCGCCAGGTGCCCCCTATCTTGGGTACCAGAAAAAGCCTTGAATAAAAACCTAGGTGTGCCTGACTTACAGGAACTGGCTCTATAGCCCCCATAGTCAGTAGTGAAGAAATTTGAGTTCCTACCTCTGCCCAGTGAGTTCTGGGTATGTCTGGGTACCCTTGTAAAAGAGGGAAGGTGTGAAAGTAAAACTTGTAATCTTGGTTTACTATATTGAGCACCCATTTGTCGTCTGTGATTGTAGACCATACCTCTGCGCACCTGGCTAACCCCCCCCCCCAAAGGAAACCCAGGGTCCACAGAGGTAGGCACAAGAAGGCCAGAGTCATTGAGAAGGTTTGCTTTGGGAATTTGGCTTAGAACTCCCTGATTTAGCAGAAGAAGAATGCCATTGTTTAGCCCTTTGGAGGGGCAGACATCTGCCCTCTGGAAGACCTGAAACCCCTAGGCCTAGAGCGACCCTGCTTGCCAGGATCAGGGAAAGATCAATTCTTGGAAGAATAATGTCTACTGAACTGAGGATGCTGAACCTGAAGGAAATCTTTTACAGCTAGCACAGATTTTGCCTTATCCTTCAATTTCTTCAGTACCTCCTCAGCCTTATTACCAAAAAGATTGTCCTTGTGCAAAGGAACATCCAGCAATTTATTTTTAACTGGTTCAGAAAGAGGCTGCTCCCTGAGCCAAGCATGCCTTCTAATTACAGAACCAGTGGCTGCTGCTCTGCAGGAAGCTTCCAAAGTGTCAAAACCACAATGAAGTGAATGCTTATTAACTAAAGTGGTAGAATTCAGTAAGTCTTGTAAATCTTTGTTCTCCATCATGGAAGGAATATCTCCAAGTTTAGCCTTAACAGCCTCCAAAGTATGCTGCTGATACTTAAGCATGTGAAAAAGACAATTCATGGATCTAATGGCAAGAGTTGCAGAGGTATAGACTTTTTTACCCCACCTGTCCAAGGCCCTAGATTCCTTATCAGAAGGTACAGGGTTTTTAGCAATAGTAGCCTTAACACCCTTGGGGCCTTGAGAAATAATTTCTGGATCAGCAGTAGGGGGTTTTAAAAAGGAATTGATGAGAATCAGGAATCCTGTAATACCTATCCGGTTTTCTGGGGGTTGGAGGAACAGAACTAGGAGTTAAAGAATTTTCCATGAAAACATCATCCACAACTTCCAAAACTGGAGGTATAGCCAGAGGCTTATGCTGTTGCAAATCTAAAAATTCCCGATTCTTTTCTTAGACTGTGGAAAATCCTGACATTCCCATTAAATGCTCCCTAAGAGTATTCTATCCCCAAAGGAAAAATCTTCTGGAGGGGAGGCAGAAGGGCTAGAGTCCTCAGCATCAGAATCCTCAAAGCCAGAAAAAAGTTGAGAATTTCCTTCTTTACCAGCAGACATACTTCAAATTTCAGAATCTGAGACGGACAAAATATCAGGAGATAATTCCCTAACCCTCTTTGAAGGGGGGGTGAGAGCCCCTAATCAGGGAAAGAAGATCACCAGCCATCTTTACCAACTGGGACAGAGGTACAGGAGGGGAGACTGATGCCTGCTTGTGAGTAGGTTTGTGGCTGGAAGGTTTACTAGCAATCCAGAAGGACTAGGGAGGCCTAGCAACTACAGAACTGAACTAAGGTAGTCGGGTCTGGTTCTGGTCTCATGTCGAAAAGAAGAGGCGTCAGAAGCCAGTGCCTGCAAAGCTTCTCTGAACCCATCTGAGGCGGCGACAGGCAGAGGGTCTGAAGACAAAATAGCAGCCTGCGGCATGGAGGACTCCATAAAGGTCTCGGCAGAGGCCTGTGGCTGAAAATCTGTGGACTGCAGGGGCTGCAAAAGCACCTCACTGACTACCGCTGTGCTGACGACCAATTTCACCGGTGCATCAGAAGATTTAACTCTAGGCATGTCGCGGTCTTTGTTTTTGCATTTCCTAGGTATATCCGAAGTCGGAAGAACACAAGATGCCATACCGACAAACTTAAGCCAGACCCCGAAATGCTTATACAAAATCTTAGCTCTACGTATGGTACGCGGGTTAAAGGAAGCACAGAGATCTCAGTTAGGGACGTCGTGCTCAAGGCCCAAACAAGTTATACAATAGGAATGGAAAACAGTGCGGAATTGGTTTTCCACAGGCAAGACAGTTATTAACTTTATCTGACATTCGTTAAAGCAAGAAAAGAGGATCCCCAATGGGGTACTTATCTGAAGGCGTCATCAACTTGGTAGTTGGAAAGTGAAACGAAGGTAAACAGCTGACTGGCACTAGTGCGAATTGCATCTGCTTCAGGCTCTGTGGCAAGAAAGACTGGGGAAATGGCGTTGGCTGCCACCCTTTATACCTGACGTACTGACATCAGTTTTATAACTGGCAGCAGCCGACGTCATATACCAAGGACTCCGGTATTTGGGCCGACTGAGGGCTACCGGGAGCCGGATAACCCATATGTGAGGACTGCAACAGTGAAACATGAAGAACATCACTTGTTCTCCAACAGGGTATCATTTTCAGTTTTGCCCATTTTCTAAACGTTGACATATATATTCAGTTATGAATAGCACACAGTAGATATATTTTGTCAGCTACAATTATTTTATATGTTATACATGTAGAAGAGCAAAACAGGGAACATTAAACAGTGGGTGAAGATGCAGAGTGCCTGAAACACCGAACACAACAAGTGACTTAAATGGAGTGGGTGGCAATATGGGCAAGGGCAGGTTGGGGTAAAATATCTGCACTGACACACTGCAAATACATGCTCACAAAGTGCATTTCTTTTTTATTCATAAAAAAGAGGAATATAAATTTGGCAGCACCAGAATTCCGCAAAGTAGAACCCATTGTGGAAAATTATCCATCTGTGCAAAGGAGGATAAAAGGAGGTCTGAAGAAAGATAGAGCTGGGAATCTGTAACTGAACAGGACAGTGACTGCAGTGCACTGAGAGAGCTTGATAGCAAGCACGGTGCAAATGTTGGGATTTAAAAGTCTTCATATTGTAGCAGCAAAGTATCACTTTTGTAATGGGTAGGGTATCACTTGAGGAGAGAAGTAAACATTGGTGAGTCCACTGATTAGCAAGATTAACAAAACAGCATACATTACATGAGTTTTATTCAGGAAGCTAGTGTTGCAAGACTCTTGCATCATAGCAAATGGGAGAGCATATTCTAGAGGAGGCAATAACATACTTTTTGTAATGCACAGATTCAGCAGGGAGGTGGGAGGTGGGCTGGTGAATTTCAAAATAAAACCCCAGTGAAATGAGGGCATTCTAAACAAAAATTTCAGCTTGCTTTTTGAGATGTGAGCCATTGGCAGGTCTAAATGAATTCCTACATATATGTATTTTCTTCAGATGTGAATGTGTTGGCCCAGAGCCTAGCCAACCACAAAAGAAGAAAAGTTCTTCTTTTAGCTCAGGACAAGTGTCAAACCACTGTGCATCCTCTCCCCCTTTCCCCTTTCCCAGTTTAATCACTAAAGAAGAAGATAATAATTGGCAGTGTCAGCAATCCTGACTCCAGCCTGGAACCGCCTAGGCATTTCTCAAAGTTCATCCTTCATACAAAGCTATCAACTAACTCCTTTCTCCTGAACAATATTATGTATGTGTTATTCCCACAAATTCCCATTTCTATGCAATTTGCACCTTCCCATTTCTAAACATTCTACATCCACTTATTTTATCTCCGTTACAATATTCAATACTTAAGTTACAATTTGTTTTATAATTTGTTTAGATGTGGATTTGCATTTTCTAGTAATTGATTTTTTAGCAGTCAATAGCATTAGACTTAGTTAAAGCCTTACTATGTCTAGGCATTTCAGATCCTGTCCCCCAACTCAAAAGAATAATTTATTTAGTTAAAACCATGTACTACTATAACATTTCTGACAAAGTACTCTGTAGGGAGTCATTAAAATCTATCAAATCTATCATACCCTCCCAAAAAACATGTTCCCAGCTGCCTCTCTATTTCCCATCACACCTCCAACGTTTGCCGACTAACTGAGGAATACTTCTCAGACACACTTCCAAGCAAAAATCTTAAACTTCTGGACGTTGTTGCACACTTGGGAGCCATGCGCATGTCCTCCCACTGTTCCCCTATTAAATGTCTTTCCAGTCTCTCTTCCCAGTCTTTTCTAACCTCCTCTGATGGATTTCTGATACTTTATGAATATAATATTCCATATGGTTGATTTTCCTTTTTAGCGATGTGCATACAAAATCCTGCCCTCTCCTTATTTCTTGAACTCCTATGTTTCACCATCACTCTTTTCCACTTTGATTTATAAACTTCTGTTTGTGTTAAGTGAGTGCCTCTAAAGTAACTTGCTCTATTGGGAAGATCAAGTTATCCCACTTAATGCTTGCCCTCTTCCCCTTCCAAATAAATCCTTCGATTCTTGAACAATAATCATTCACAACTTTTTCTTGGTCAGATAAAAATATGTCTGACCTGTATCTAAAAACTAAGGCATTAAAATATTTTCACTGCTTGTATTTTGCTATCCATATCAAGAGCTTACAGCTTCTTCTTAGTTTGTTCATATGTATTCTTAGATGCTTTAACTTAATCCTTTTTAATCCATACAGCAAAACACTTCATAATATGGGCACTGCTGACCCAGGTCATGTATGAGAATACAGTTCACCTCTATAGTCTTCATTTTACCTTTATTAACTCTATATTCCCAAAAGACCGGAAGCTGTCTCAAAATGTTCCACAACACCAAGATGTCCTTTACTGGATATGTTTAAGTATGTAATAGCATCTGCGAATAAAGCAATTTTTTCTCTTGGTTACCATACCATTTATATCCTTGGATTTGTGAGTCCCTTATTTTCTTTGCCAATAGATAACAGGACACCCAAGCCTTGTTTCTCTGTTCAAACACAGCTTGTCACAGAGGAACACTCCCACCTTAACTCTTACCTCCAACCCTTCATATATCCCCCTAATTACCTCTATTATATTCTACAATGGAATGTTAATTCTATCATTGATGTATTCATAAAATCCAATGCCTTCTCTGCATCAAAAGTCACCAACAGCATAATTTTTTAGATTTGCCTTCCCTCTGTATCATCAATGTTCTACTAAGCCTTCAAATATTTGGCTCGCCTTCACAAAACCACATTGATCCATATCTATCATATCCAGTAAGAAATTTGACATTTTAGCTAATGTAAACAAATACTTTACGATCATGGTTTAAAACTGAAATGGGTCCACATGAAGCTGAATATGAAACTCACTTGTAAATAGTTTAGACTACCTGCTGTAACTGACTACTCAAATTTGTTTTGGACTTACCTATCTCTAACTAAATTATCAGTGGCTCAAATGCTTGTGCATGTTCCAATTGCATACTATGGAGCTACTACTTCAGTGATTGCACTGTTTGATAAGTTTGTATATAACTTTGGAGCTTTTACATTACCCATTGTAAACTATGTATTTACTTTGCTTACCATTATATTATTCTATACATCTATACATATGTGCTAACTGAGGATGGTTTCTCCTTGGGCCTCTTCTGAAAAAGGGCAACAAACTCAGTCAGACTAACCCGGTCAACAAATGTCAAACAAATAAATAAAATAAAAATAAAGGGTCTTTCCCCTCGTAGAGTAATACAGCCAACACAGCTCTTCCAAGATGTGGTAATTCCTTACTCCTTTTTAAATTACTGTTAAACAAAACCTACTAGGTCTTTCTTAATTTCTTCCCTCCCAACTTCCACAAGAATGCCATCTATTCCTGGACACTTCTCTGCTGAATTAATATACCTCAGCATTTTATCTCATCTCTTCCTAGCATAGCTATTTATTGTTCGATCTAATGTCCCAATAACATTGGCATAACTGTATTGTCCATAAAAAATATTTGCATTTGTACCTTTTTTTTTTTTTTTTGGTTTCCACATTTTTCTAATGTATACAAATTTCATAAAATTTCTAAAATATCTGTAATACTTCTATCCATTTACTTTTCGTTGCCCAAGTCATTGTGTTTAAAGATTTTATGTTTTGGAGTTATCCAAAAATAGTTGCTTAACAACAACCTTTATAAACTCACGCATATTATCCATATACTTCCTCAGCATCCCCTTAGCACTCCCTGGTTGGTATTACTCGTCTGTGGGATTCCCCTTATTTTGCAATGTACAAAGGGTATTTAACTTTGTCAACACAAGTAATCTCTATCACATATTTCCCATACCTTTTCCCAATTACTTCTACCACTTTGAAACTCCACTTTCATTTTATCCCAATCACTAGCTAGCTGTTCTGCAGACATTTCTATCTTCTCTAGTACTTCTTGAATCATTTCTACTATCCATTCCTTGAAGTCTTTTGTATTTTAAAAGGTAAGTAGAAAAGCACCAATGCCTCATATTCATTTCATGACCCTTCATCATACCTTAGTTTTTATCAGTGGATTACATTAAATCATTACTGGATGTGTGTCAAAACACACACACAAAGACACACACAGATAGACACAGACAGACACACACACACACACCTAATAAATATAATTTCTGCCCAGTCAGTCTCAGTTATTGTAACTTAGGGAATAATATGTAAATTATGTCTGATTTTCTACTACTGAATTTACATCATCCATACCAAATATTCTCATACATTTCTTCAGAAAACTACCCTCTTGTTATATTTTACCTTCTAGGTCCCAAAAGACACCCTCACTATTGCCAATCAAGTACTAGTCTTCACCCATAAATAATATTCTCTTCTGACAGCTCATTTTTCCCAAAATTATCTTAAGCTCCATAATAGCAATTTTTGGTGGACTATAAATACATGCCAGTGTAGTCCTCACCCCCTGAAATAGCCCCTTACTACCACAAATGAACCACTACTGCCTTTTAGAAGCCCCTCTAGCTTATTACCACCTTTTTTCTTTGCTCCTGAGATTCTTCTGAATGCCCACTCTGAATGTTCTTTCTTTGTGAAATTCACACACACATTTCTGTCCACATGGATCTTCTGCAGCATTTCTACTTACATCCTACATTTTTAATGCAACTCAGTACTCTCTGCTTTTTGTCTATACTAGTAAGACCATTTGCATTTCATTACATGGACAGAGTATCCATTATGACAAGAAGCTAATACTCTTAACTATTATGCAGGTCATTTCTTTTGAATATGTATTTCCAGCTTTTAACCTTACTTGCATACACTATGTTTGGCAGGCTGATTTCTTATGCAGTTGCTTCTTCCCATCTCCATTGGAACCTATGACACAGTTTTCCAAGACTACTTGCTTCAATGAAAACACTCAAACAAAAAAGTAAACAGATTTTCAGAACACGTCCATCCTCCTTTAACCTGTAACAAAAAAGCAAAACTATGTACTATGTGTGTTTTCAAAAAATCTTTATCCCTACAGATGACGCACTTGCTCCCAAATTGATGGCTGCACCTACACACATTACCTATTATAAAATTAAGGTTTTCCATAAACAGTCTGCTGTCCCCAATTTTTTGTACTTTTCCTTTCTGTCACAATTTTGCCAGGAGCAACTCCTTTTACTGGCATGATAGTCTTGGCTGCTTTCTCAAGGCCAGGTATGGAGCATGCATATCATGTGCACTCTCAATTAACAAATCCTACAGTGGAATACCAGGTCAGTTACATATTTGTACTTTCATAAATGCAATGCAGTTTGTTCTTTTCAGTTTCTGTGGTACAGCACTAAAGTTCATTTTTCTCTGCTTGCTCTGTCCTCTAACCTTATTTTTTGAAACGACTGTTGTTGAGAATTGTCATGGTCAGCCAGTCTTTTCTTTATTTTAACCTCTCATTTTTTGCAGTTTTATCAGATTATCTGAATAGCTAGTTAAGCTTGTTATATTTTGCCAGCCTTTTGTTACTTGACAGCATATTTCCCTTCAGTGTTTCACTAATTTTAGAAATCTCAGAGTGTTTTAGATTTTTCTCTCTGAATTACAGGAAACTATCTCTTGTACCAAAGTTGAAATTTGAACTTTTTTCCTCGACCAGAGTTTTTCCTTCTCATTTTCTGGTTGATTTTCGATTTTCTCCAAACCACTTCTTATCTGCCACCCATGTACTGTAGTTACTACCCAGTAACTTAATTTTACTGGCTTTTTTTTTTTTTGCAATTTTCACACTAAGATAGCTCTACTCAACCTGTTGATCAGTATGCAACCATATTGGAAATCCCCAGCCATAGCAAAGGATGTTATTAATAGATGGGATGCCAACTCAGTCCTTCTTCACATGCTTCCAAATGCAGCTTCTCTGATCCCACTGAATTTGTCAGATGATTTATCAGAGGTCACTCAGGCTCCTATGAAGCTCTCTTCCCCTCACACCTATGTCTCCATGTTGAAACAATTCTGGCAGTACCAATGTGCTGTGCCATCTCAGTTACTCCTGGCCTACAATGGGCAACTATATGATTTAGGCCTCAGTTACTCGATGGTGCCAGCTATTTCTATGCAAGTTCCAACTAAATCAAGCAGCTTCTAACCAGAGTCCTATATCTCTACTCTCCTTTGAAGAACGACTCCTCTCCAAGGGACCAAATGTTAATGACAGCCAGGTTTACCCACCTACCATCTCAGCCTACTGACTAGGTGATAGTAAATTTCATTTTATGAAAGATGTTTTTCTTGTGGGCATTTTATCTGCATACTTGATATCAGAACTTCAGTCCCACATGCGCAGGGAATCATGTCTAGTCTTTCACAAAAATTACATGTCTCACAGAACAATTTCTGAAAGTATATTCTGAGACGCCCCTAAACCAATTCATTCAACTCCTACTTTTGTTTGCAAGGGGAAATCAGGGCAGAAAGAGCCCTTCAAACACTGGACATTGCTTGAAATTGGCGCATTTATTTTGGGAAACAGGTCAATTGCTAATCTTTTTCTGTCACAAGGAGGGCTCACAGTTGCAGACAATTTCCAAGTGGATTGCAAACATATTATCTACTGCGATCAATAAGCTGACAGCTCACTGCCAAATGCTTTGATCAATGCCACTACAGTGTAGGAATGTCTGCTTATAGTAGATATTTCAAAAATATCTCTATTGTAGACATTTACATTATGATCCATTGGTCTTCACTGCACATCTTCACCAAGCATTACTAACCTTGACCATGACTTTGGGATGTTAAGCCTCCTCCATAAAGACACTACTGCAGGACCCAGCATTCTGATACCTGTCTCATATGATACCCATGGGCCCTTCAACCCTAGTGTTTTACTGCTTGGGATACAACCAACAGATGCATCAATCAGAGTCCTCAGTGTTGCATGTAACAGATATAATCTTGCATATCAGTTAACCTCTGCATAGAAATCTTCATGACAGATCAAGCAAACCTTGTCTCCACTCCCCTATATATAAGACATCTCTTCAAACAAGCCTCTAATGTTGGAGTTCACCATAAGTCAGACAAGAATATAGTTGTATATTATTTTTAACAATGAGGGAAATATTTTGATTATTCCTTGATTTACAGGAAGGTGCTGGGGAGGGCACCTGGGATCAACAAACTTATGAATGCAGTGACTGATACAGTGGAATGCATCTGAACAGATGTACACATGTCCATGACAGTAGGAATTCATTTTATCTTGCCAAAATGGTGACTTGTAACTGCTGGAAAGAGTGAACCCAATCAAGGATCTGTCAAAAAGGACCCTTTCAAAGATCAAAGAAGGTATGAGACATTTACAAGACAGCAAGGGAAAATCTAGCAATTTCATGGGATGACACAAGTCTCATGATCATGTTTTATCTAACCACAAAGACACATATTGTATTCACACACACTCTGTGTAAGAAGAGGGTATTGTGTGCACTATTTTCAATTTATTATTAGGTTAAATTAACTAGTCCAAAGACCCTTTTCATCCATGACCTGGGTCAGAAAGGCAGCTACAAAACATTTACTAATTTGTGCATCAATTTAAATGAAGAATGCCAAGACAAGTTACACAAAGAAAGTTATACCCAAGTACTTAAGCAATGCTAAAGCATTATGAACATAAATCAAATTAACTGACACTGTTATAACAAGAATTATGAGCAAATTGAGTAAACTTACTCTTAATAGCAAGCAATTTAGTATATGTGATATGAACAAACAGCATGAAGATGTATTGTAAAATAATGGCAGCATAAAGAACACAATTAATAATGTAGTAAGGAAAATTAGGTCAGGCCAGCGTAACAAGAAACACTGTGATAAAGGTTATGGTTTGCAACTAAGTTAAATGCACTAGAGAGGTACAGACAATTATACATGACATAGGGTACTACACATCACCAGGATAATTTATCTGGGCTACTATGAGCAGTGTGCTGCTGATTAATTAACAAAAATGCCATCCAATACAGTAAAATATACATTAATTGCTAAAATTATGATGTGCTTACAGTTCATATCATTCACAGCACATAAAATACACGTGTAGTATAGGTTTTTAAGTAATTTGTCTTCAGGATGGAGTGTTTCTAAGGTGAAAATTTACTTACAGGAACTGTTCTATAAACCCATGTCTGTAAAACAACTACACCTATTGTCCCTTAAAAATACGACTTAGTCTTTTATTGAAGAAAGCTAGGACCATTTAGTTTTATAGAACGGTATTCTGGCATGCTGAAGACATTTTGCTGAAAGATTTTTCTCTGACGGCCAATTTAAAAGGTGGTTTTACCAGCTGTGTTCCTTCAGTATTCCTAAGCAAACAGGATTGTTCTTTCACTAATACTGAATTACTCCGATGTGGAGACACACACACGTGTAATTATACATATATGGATCTATTTTACAAGCTCGAAGATTCAAAACTTCGAACTTCAAATGGTCGAGACCATAAGATCGAAGTTTTGAAACTCTGAAACTGTAATAAAAAAAAAATCAAACAAGATTTTTTTTTTTACATTTTTGTAGGGGGACAAGCTAAATAAATATACCAGCTCTGAGATCGCACCACAATGAGGAAAATGGTAAATTTCCCATTCTATGCTGTACAACCATCTCCATTCAAAACGTTCGAAGTTTCAAAACTTCAATCTTATGGTCTCAACCATTTGCAGTTCGAAGCTGTGAAGGGAATCTACACACACACACACACACACACACATATATATATATATATATGTACATATATATGTGTGTGTGTGTATGTATATATATATATATATATATATATATATATATATATATATATATGTAGATTCGTATCACTTCACTGAAAGACCATTTCACTGACACCCATCTCACTGAGACCAAAACACCTAAAGTTCATTTCACTGAAAGTTAATTTCACCTAAAACTCATTTCACTGACAAGTAGTACTCTACGGCAAGTCAAAGGTACATGTCATTTTCCCCCACTGTAGTGTGATCCTGGTGTTAGTATATATAGTTGGGGGGGTACAGTCCCCCACATTGGGTGGTGTGGGGGGCGTAGACCCCCACTTAATTTGGTTTTCTGTTGTCTGGTTTTGTTTTGCATTATTTGGTAAAACCCAACTAGGCAACTATATATACTAACACCAGGATCAAACTACAGTGGAGAAAAGGACATACACCTTTGACTTGACTGAGAGTACTACCTGTCAGTGAAATGAGTTTTAGGTGAAATGAACTTTAGGTGATTTGGTCTCAGTGAAATGGGTGTCAGTGAAATGGTCTTTCAGTGATGTGATACGACTCCATATTATATATATATATATATATATATATATATATATATATATATATATTATGTAATGCTGTATCTGCTTAACCTTGGAGCTTTTCTTCCCGGGCCTCCGCTGAAAATGGACATGCATCCAGTTGGACTATCCTGGTCAACAAATGTAAAATAAAATTAAAAAAATATATATATATATATATATATATATATATATATATATATATATATATATATGTGTGTGTGTGTGTGTGTGCGTATGTGTGTGTGTTTCTTTTTCCATAAGTAGGTAAAACTAACTAGACAGGTAACTCCTTTCAGTGTCAAACCAAGAGTGCTGTCTAGTGAAGTTATGTAAGCAGTTTGCATTGCAAAGAAAGTCAAAGGAAATCAAACTAAGAACCCAGTACTCCAGACGAAGCTCATTAGAAGTTCATAGCCTTAGTTCTCTGCACTGAAATAAATACATATATATAAATATATGTATGTGTGTGTGTGTATATATATATATATATATATATATATATATATGTATATATATGTAACACACACACAAACACAGTGTTCAGAGCCACAATATTTCTCATTTTTCTCTTCCAGATCCTATTGTGGAATCACTGTGGTATGACAATTGACACGAGTATGTTGTAGAAGATTTTAATGCAAATATAGGAGAAAAGCTTGTTAGCCTTATATAGTATGCATTACACGCATTTGAAGAACAACTCATAACTGTTCACTACTTATGTAAGCAACATGTGTAGGTGTATGTGGAGAGAATAACTTGTACACTAGAACTGCAGCTATATGCTAGACAATCAATCTATTTGCTTAGGTAGAGCAGCACAGTGGTACAGTGGTTAGCAAAGCTATCTCAAAGCATGTGGTTCTCTGATTCATCTCCTGCCCGAAGTGCATAGAGTGTGGAATATGCATACCCTCCCTGTGGTCTAGTGGATTTTTGCAGGAAACTCTATAGTTGCCTCTCACATTCCAAATATGTGGACAGGTGGACTGAGAGCATTAACACTGTACCTAGGTGTGTGTGCGTACGTGTGTGTACGTGCCCATATGATACAATGAACTGGAGCCCCATTTGGAATCGTTTACTACCTCACACCCAGTGTTTCCCACACAGGGTTCCAGCAATCCATGACCTCTGAACTGGAAGACAGTACAGAAGATGAGTGATATTAAAATCATAACAAAACAGCAAATTAAGAAAGTAAAAATAACATTATACATTTATAGGGGAGTACTGCTAGTTACAGAAACAAGTTTTGCTGAATAGGTCTGTCTAATGAATTTACTGTTAACATCAGATGTTATGTAGTCCAATCTCGCCTACATTCTTTCCCATGGGTTCGTAGCCAAACCTCGTCTCCGACCCAGCCATACTCTAGCTCAAAGTCTTCAATTGGCTCATGGCTAAGAGGTATCTCATGCTGCACTGCTCCCTTTCCCCAGATCTCGTTTGCCGCTCGTTACGCTCAGACTTGGTCTCGCTCTTGGCCGTGGCTAAGTATAACTTTTCTTCTACTTTTTAGTAGTTTGTTGCTCCAAAAGCTATTTTCATAGCTAGTCTCTGTTTTTTGATAAAACTGTTTGTGTAACCTGTTTCGTGGCTTTTTGCCTTGGTATCTCGTTTGCGTTCCTTCCCTTCTTACGGGCTACGGCCATTTCAGTTAGAGGACCTAGTCCTCTAGTCGTGATGTGTCCTAGTTTCCCTGTGTGTGCTTGTTCCGGTGGTTGCCCCATCCCTTTGGGCTAGGGCCATTTAACATAGAGGACCTAGTCCTCCCTTGTTTTCTTTGTCAGGGCCGTTTAAGTTAGAGGTCCTTTCTTCCCTATGGTGTTTGTTGTTCTAACGACAGTTTAATTTAGAGGCATAGTTCCCGAATTTTTCTGTTGTTGGTGTCGGGTCTGTCTTCTGACATTGTGTGCAGTGTCATACCAATATGTCTAAGGTTACAAAAGAACACAAGCCTTCGGGCTTCATAAAATGTGGTAATTGTGGATATAAAATGTCTATTACTGATGGGCACTCTGTGTGCGTGTATTGCCAGGGGCTATCCACCTCCAAGAATCCTGTGTGTTTTGTCACGCCTTTCGCCCATGCCTTCTTCAAGAGAGGAAGAACAAACTGATTCTTGAAGGGATTACTGAAACCCTCCTAAGAAGAAGACTTGGAGAGGGTTTCCAGTTCTAAGTCCTCTCCCTCTAAAACAGACAAGACCTCTAAATCAAAAAAACGCTCTCTGACTCAGTCAGTTTTATCGGAGCCGCCAGAGAAAGTTGCCAAGTCTACCTTAGCTTCCTTGGCTTCATTGGCTTTGGGGCCGAAGGAAGTGGGTGAATTGACCAAGTCAACATCGGCTCCCAGTCTCTCAGAGCCGGTGACGGAGATACTTGTTCTGAGCCGGTCTCCAGTTACTAGACCAGTTTCTCCTTCTCGTAGGTCTCCTTCTGTAGGGAAGTCCAAATCTCTGACCTTATCCTCTAGGTCCTCCAGGACTCTTTCGGACGATGATGTGTATAGAGTGGTACAGAGACTGCTCCAATCACCAGTGTTGGCCAAATTGTTTTTGGCTCCAGCCCAATCGGCCCCGGAGCCCGTCACCCATCCATCCTCATATATTCCTCCTCCAAGCCTTTCTCGGCTTTCGAATCCAGAGTTGTTGGATCTGTCTGATGCCTTTAGGTCGGCTCCAGTAGCCCATCCTTGCATCTCAGTTCCGATCTTCACTCCGACCCCATCGGCTCCGTCCGCAGGGTCCGGGGCTCATAGTTCCTCGGTCAGACCAGAGGGAGAGGTCTCGGGTCGATCTTCGGCTCCTAGCCTCCCACTCGGTGCTTCGGCACGGGTGAGCTTGGGTCCTGCCTCAGCTTCGGACCTTATCCCTTCGGCCCAGAGGGTTTGCACGGTTGGTCGTTCTTCGGAGCGGGGGGTGATCAGCTTTTGAGTTCATGCAGAGTGTGCTGGCCAGGTCCTCAGCTGCGTCTGATGGCACCGACACTCTACCCCCTCCAGCACCGGTATCACTTTTTTTATCACCCTCTGTCCTTGGACAGTGGAGACCCAAAGCCTCAGGATACCTCCATGAGTGGTCCCCAACTTTCTGAGGTCTCCCCGGAGTGTTTGCCTGAGGAGCCCCCCAGAAAAAGAGTGTGCAATAGGAAGCACATCGGCTCCCAGGATGAGTCTATCACTTCGGACACCAACCTCGAGGAGTCAGAGGGGTCCCCCAAGTCATCCTCTGAAGATATCTCTTTCTCAGATATCCTGGAGATCTTGAAGCAGAGAGGTGGCTGGACCTCCAAATCTCCCTCTGAGGAGGAGTTGGTGTTCCTGAAGGCCTTTGGGTCTCAACCCTCCACCCCCTGGGTTTCTCCCCCAGTCGATGATCTCCTGGATCTTGTTTGTCGAAGGGTGTGGGAAACCCCTGACACTGTGGAACCAGTCCCCAGGAGACCCAACAAGTTACTGTCTGCCCTCGCTGACAAGGAATTTCTCACAAAGGGTGTTCCAGTAGATGCCATGGTAGTGGCAGTGGCCATGAAGAAGGAACTGGCTGAGACTTATCTACTGTCCATCCCCCTAACAAGGAGTCTAGGACCAAGGACCGGCATGGGAAGCCTATGTTTTCTTCAGCGGCCTTTACTCTGCGGTTGCTGAGCTATTTGTCACATTTTACACGGCTCCAAAGAGATCTCCTAAAAGAGCTTGGAGAGTCTTGGCAGGGTAATGTTTCTGACGCAGTGGCTCAGAAGGTCAATGCCCAGAGGTCTTCCCTAAATTCCATTACTAACTCCTCCATGAGGCTGATCTTGCATGCAGCTGATGGAGCGAGTAGGGCAGCGAGTTCCGGAGTCTCTCTTAGGAGGCACTCCTGGATGTGCCTGTGTAATTTCGCAGAGACCTTCAAGTCTACGTTCACCAATGCCCCATTTGATGGTTCATCGTTGCTCGGAACCAAGGTGAAGGATACTCTCACTAGGTGCGAGTAGGAAGGAAAAACCCTGTCTGCCGTGGAGTCTGTTTTTCCATGCCTTCTAGACCTTATCCCAAGGGCCAGAAGGGTGTAAAAATGTGGTTCAGAAAGCCGCAAAGGTTTTTTCAAGACGCACAAAGTGATTCCCCCTCCAGAGGCAGGGGAGGGGGTGGTAACTCAGTCAGACACTGCCCTAGAGGCAGAGGAGGGCCCACGTAACCAGGGGGGCCACGATTCCTTTTGCGGTTGCCCCTACCAGCGCTCCTGATGGGAGGCCCAACTGCACTTCTCCAGAACCAGTCGGGGGTCGCATTTCGCTATACCCAGAAGCCTAACAAGGCATCACCCAGGACGAGTGGGTATTAAAGATAATTTCCGGAGGATATCGTATTCCCTTCTCTTCTCTTCCCCCGCCAACCAAGAGAATCTCAGATACCCCACCAAGTCAAAGGGATTCCGCAGCTTCAGACGTTCAAAAGCTGCTAGCAAAAGGAGCCATCCAGCATGTTCACTCAGACAAGCTCGGATTAGGGACTTACTCAAGATTCTTTTTGGTGCCGAAAAGAACAGGGGACCTGAGACCCATCTTGGATCTCAGCCACTTGAACCTCCATGTAAAAAAGTCCAAGTTCCGAATGGTCACTTTACAGTCTATTCTCCCATTGTTGGGGAAAGAAGTATGGATGTGCTCCATCGACCTCAAGGATGCTTACTACCATATAAAGATGGAGAGGGTATCCACAAGTCATTTACACTTCCGGCTGGGAACCAGTCATTCTCAGTTTTGAGCCCTGCCCTTTGGTCTCACCACAGCCCCCAGGGTGTTCACCAAATGTATGGCAGTGGTGAAGGCTGACTTGAGACGTCAGGGATTCCAAGTGTTTCCATACCTGGATGACTGGCTCCTGTCACCACCAGGCATCTACTACTACAGACCAGGGATGCCACCATTGCGCTGTGTCAACAATTGGGTATCACACTAAACTGGGAAACAGTCTACCTTGTTGCCCTTGCAGCATGTCACCTTTACAGGTGCGGATTTAGACACCGTGCACATGAAGGCTTTCTTACCACAAGAAAGAATTCAGGTTTTGCAACAACAGGTCTACATGTTGCTTCCACTGAAAAAGGTAAAGGCAAAAATAGTTCTCAAATTGTTAGGGACAATGGCTGCCACAGTTATGCTAGTCCCTCTTGCAAGACTACACATGAGGCTCCTTCAGTGGCTTCTCTTTGCCCAGTGGTCCCTACAACACCTTCCGCTTTCCCATCTTATTATAATTACAGACAAGTGCAAGCAGGATCTATGCTGGTGGCTTCAGACGAGCAATCTCAATGTGGGAAAGCCCTTCGGTTCCACCTCCTCCAGTTGCCACGGTGACAACGGATGCCTCAGAGATTGGGCGGGGGGGGGGGGCATTATCTCGGCAGGAGAGTCCAAGGCAAGTGGCAAGAGCACAAGATACATTTGTATATCAATATCTTGGAAATGAGAGCAGTACTATTAGCGTTGCAAGCACTCCAGAGCTTTCTTCCTCACGGGACGATTGCAATCCACTCGGACATGTCGGTGGTATGGTATCTGAACAAACAGGGGGGAACCAAGTTGTACCCCCCTTTGCAGAGAGGCTAGTCGAGTGTGGCAGTAGGCAGTGTCTTCCCAATGCTTTCTTGGGGCAACGCACATCCCGGGGAAGTCCAACATGATTGCTGACAGGTTGAGCAGAGCTATTCTGATGCCTCACGAATGGTCCCTGAACAAGCAGGTTGCGGGGCAGATTTTCCGCAGATGGGGTCAGCCTTGCTGTGACCTATTTGCCAGTCCTTTCAATACCAAGTGCAGCAGCTACTTCACCCTTATCCCTCCTCGAGGGAGAAACCCAGGGATGCTCTAGTTCATGATTGGCCCCTCCAGTCTACTTTATGCCTTCTCACCTGTTCCTCTGATAGCAAAGGTTATTCAGAAAGCACAATTCTTGAGAAGCAGAATGATTCTGATTGCTCCACACTGGCCTCGTCAAATTTGGTTCCCCTTTCTCCATCCCTATCTCATGGATGACCCCTGGATTCTGGACCCACAGCCAGACCTATTGACTCATATGTCAGGGCAGTTCCATCCTTCTCTTCAGACCCTCCAGTTGACAGCTTGGCTACTCCAGTTCCATCACTAGTCAGGCCTCATCATTTTTCTCCGGAAGTAGTTCATATTCGGTCTTCTTCCATAAGCCTTCGACTAGGATGATTTACTTCAGTAAATGGAAAAGATTCTCCATCTGGGCTCATGAAAGGCAGACTGACCCTTACACAGCACCAATTTCATCAGTTCTGGAATGGGTCAGATGCCACAATCATTAAAGTTCAGTTAGCAGTTATCTCCACCTTTCATGTCGCTAATGAACCCAGTCTAATGGCACATAGACTTTGTAAGGCATTCTTAAAGGACACTATATTGCTTCGACCTCCAGTCTTTGATCCCGTAATGCCACGGGACCTCAATTTTGTGCTACAGTGTCTCACTTCATCTCCCTTTGAGCCTGCAGCTATTTATGACTTGAAATATTTATCATGGAAGACAATCTTTTTGGTAGCCATTACTTCAGCTAGGCGAGTCTCTAAGCTCCAAGCTTTGTCAGTTAGACCTCATTACTTGGTATTTCACAAGGATAGGGTTTCCCTCAGACCAAATCCTTCCTTTATGCCAAAGGTTGCTTTGGTTATTAACCTCAACCAGTCTATTGAGCTGCCTGTATTTTTCCCAGAATTTTCTAATAAGGCAGAATTTCTAGCTAGATGTTCATAGACAATTGCGTTTCTATTTACATAGAGCGAAGGATCTTATGAAATCAGATCAGATACCAGGCATCTACTTCTACAGACCAGGGATGCCACCATTGCGCTGTGTCAACAATTGGGTATCACACTAAACTGGGAAAAAGTCTACCTTGTTGCCCTTGCAGCATGTCACCTTTATAGGCGCGGATTCAGACACCGTGCTCATGAAGGCTTTCTTACCACAAGAAAGAATTCAGGTTTTGCAACAACAGGTCTACATGTTGCTTCCACTGAAAAAGGTAAAGGCAAAAATGGTTCTCAAATTGTTAGGGACAATGGCTGCCACAGTTATGCTAGTCCCTCTTGCAAGACTACACATGAGGCTCCTTCAGTGGCTGCTCTTTGCCCAGTGGTCCCTACACCTTCCGCTTTCCCATCTTATTATAATTACAGACAAGTGCAAGCAGGATCTACGCTGGTGGCTTCAGATGAGCAATCTCAATGTGGGAAAGCCCTTCGTTCCACCTCCTCCAGTTGCCACGGTGACAACGGATGCCTCCGAGATTGGGCGGGGGGGGGGGGCATTATCTCGGCAGGATAGTCCAAGGCAAGTGGCAAGACCACAAGATACATTTGCATATCAATATCTTGGAGATGAGAGCAGTACTATTAGCATTGCAAGCACTCCAGAGCTTTCTTCCTCGCGGGACGATTGCAATCCACTCGGACATGTCAGTGGTATGGTATCTGAACAAACAGGGGGGAACCAAGTCGTACCCCCTTTGCAGACAGGCTATTCGAGTGTGGCAGTAGGCAGTGTCTTCCCAACGCTTTCTTGTGGCAATGCACATTCCAGGGAAGTCCAACATGATTGCCGACAGGTTGAGCAGAGCTATTCTGATGCCTCACGAATGGTCCCTGAACAAGCAGGTTGCGGAGCAGATTTTCCGCAAATGGGGTCAGCCTTGCTGTGACCTATTTGCCAGTCCTTTCAATACCAAGTGTAGCAGTTACTTCACCCTTATCCCCCCTCGGGGGAGACACCCAGGGATGCTGTAGTTCACAATTGGCCCCTCCAGTCTACTTTATGCCTTCTCACCTTGTTCCTCTGATAGCAAAGGTTATTCAGAAAGCACAATTTTTGGGAAGCAGAATGATTCTGATTGCTCCACACTGGCCTCGTCAAATTTGGTTCCCCTTTCTCCATCCCTAGCTCATGGATGACCCCTGGATTCTGGACCCACAGCCAGACCTATTGACTCATATGTTAGGCAGTTCCATCCTTCTCTTCAGACCCTCCAGTTGACAGCTTGGCTACTCCAGTTCCATCACTAGACAGGCTTCATCATTTTTCTCCGGAAGTAGTTCATATTCGTTCTTCTTCCATAAGCCTTCGACTAGGATGATTTACTTGAGTAAATGGAAAAGATTCTCCATCTGGGCTCATGAAAGGCAGACTGACCCTTACACAGCACCAATTTCATCAGTTCTGGAATGGGTCAGCTGCCACAACCATTAAAGTTCAGTTAGCGGTTATCTCCACCTTTCATGTCGCTAATGAATCCAGTCTAATGGTGCATAGACTTTGTAAGGCATTCTTAAAGGGCACTATATTGCTTCAACCTCCAGTCTTTGATCCTGTAATGCCATGGGACCTCAATTTTGTGCTACAGTGTCTCACTTCATCTCCCTTTGAGACTTGAAATATTTGTCATGGAAGACAATCTTTTTGGTAGCCATCACTTCAGCTAGGCGTGTCTCTGAGCTCCAAGCTTTGTCAGTTAGACCTCATTACTTGGTATTTCACAAGGATAGGGTTTCCCTCAGACCAAATCCTTCCTTTATGCCAAAGGTTGCTTTGGTTATTAACCTCAACCAGTCTATTGTGCTGCCTGTATTTTTCCCAGAATTTTCTAATAAGACAGAATTTAAATTCTAGCTAGATGTTCATAAACAATTGCGTTTCTATTTACATAGAGCGAAGGATCTTAGGAAATCAGATCAGCTATTTGTCTTGTTTTCAGACAATAGACTTGGGTCTCCTGTTTCTAAAGTAACCCTATTCAGATGGATCTCTAGTTGTATTTCCTTCATTTATGCCTCAAGCTGTAAGGAATTATCTTTTAAGGTGAAGGCTCATTCTACACGCTCGATGTCTACCTCTACGGCATTTCAGGCCAGGATGTCTATGGATAATATTTGTGCTGCAGCTACATGGGCATCTCCTCACACCTTTATCTGTCACTACAAATTGGATTTGATATCCAGACGCAGATCTTCCTTTGGTTCCACAGTGCTCAGGTGTATTTCCCACTGAGCCTCCCAAGGTTCAGGTGCTGGGGATGCTGTCCCACGGATAAGAATGTAGGCGAGATTGGACTACATAACATCAAAAAGTTATGTACTCACCATAATGTTCAATGTATGTAGTCCATCTCGCCTCACATTCTTACTTACCCTTCCGCCTTCCCCCTCCTGGAGGACCTAGAGGTTAGTTCTGTTTTCAGTACTCCTTTTGTTGTTGGGCTGATTCTTCCTCTCTATGTGTTGTGTGTGTGGGGTGTGATTGCCTGAGCTTGCAGCAAACAAGATCTGGGGAAAGGGAGCAGTGCAGCATGGGATACCTCTTAGCCACGAGTCAATTGAAGACTTCGAGCTAGAGTATGGCCGAGTCGGAGCCAAGGTTCGGCTCCGAACCCACGGGTAAGAATGTGAGGCGAGATGGATTACATACATCTAACGTTATGGTGAGTACATAACTTCTTGTTTTGAGTTCTGATTTAGTTGCCTTTCTTAATTTGACTGTAAAAGTATGTAGTACTGTTGGGTGCTACAGGAGTAAACAATAATTCTGAATGGATTTATTTACTGGTTGTAATAGTAAGCAGTCAATGTTTGTAAATTGATTTTAATAAGTCTTTCTGAATTATTTAAAAATATGAAGTATTCCTGTTTGGAGGTTTGCATTTGTTGGTTATCTGTGAATGTTAGTGTTTATTTAGTGTTGGATTTTGTGAATGGTACTTATTCTAGTTTACCAGTTTGTATGATGTGTTTTGTTCATTACATTTTTGTGGGAATTTGTTTTGTATTTTAGTTTGGACAATGTGTCTTGGAAATGTAGAAGTAAACTGCTTTAGTGATGTTCCTGATGGAATATATCAATTTGTAGCGGCTCATTGCTAGTTGTTTTCAGTGTTTAGTTCTGATGTGTGGTGTTCATTTTAACATTTTTATATATTAAGCCACAGATTCAATCACAGTTCTTCATACACATTCAATGTTTACAAACCAATAGCAGTTCAAACCATATTTATTTAAAAAGTACACAGTGACAAGGTACTTTGCAAACAAAAACAGACAATATTGATAGAAAAATGTACATTGTTTTACTAATTTGTACAAAAACATAAATAAAACTAACAAAAACAAATCAGAAAAGAACAAAGACTAAAATGAAATCACAGGAGTTTATTGTGAGCTTAAGTTTTGTAAATGAGGAAATCAACTAAAATAAATTTACTTTAGGGGGAGTTGAGAGAGATTAGTTGTACAAGTATAACTCTGGACAAAACATGTATCCAGTACAATCTGATGAATGACCAGGACTGCCATTTTATTTTTGTGATATTTTGTTCATTTTAACAAAAAAATAATTCAACTACAACCACTTATGACAACTGATGCAACTGCAGTATCGGCAGTCAAACTATATATAGCATTAGTGAAAAATAATGCTTTATGCTTTAATGGTTGTCGTGCCTTATTAACTTTTCACTTAATTGTAATGTTTAAATGCTACTTGACTCACGCAACTGTTATACATAGTAATCGTAGTGATCCCTGCGCCATCTATTAAACTGCATACAGTTAAAGTATTAGTAAGGCGCACCAGTCATTAAAACATAAGGTACTAAGAGTTATCACATTTTAATGACCACCTACCATAATTTAAAGCCTCTGTCCCAGCTTTTAATCCATATACTTACACATTAGTTGGTGAATGGTAACTAATTTGTGGTCTCAAATATACTCCTCAATTTATCTATGTGATGAATCTATAAAGCAGTATGCATGACATTTATTTCTGTCTGAATTAAACATGCTGTGGATGACAATATGAGTGCCATTTTTGTTTCCTCTGTAACATATTTTAACTTTCACCTACTGGTTTTTACTCCTGAGGTTAATAAGTTAGAATAGGCTAAACCATAATACAGAATAACAGGGCAGTGGTGAAGGCCAACAGTACGCAGGTAGATACTCCAGATATACTGAAAACATCTTTCCACTGTATAAAGAACCAGAGGCCATGCCCCCGAGTGCTGTGCATGGTTCTGTAAGTCAGTCATACAGATGAAAGGAGAGCAAGCTGTTAGAAAGCAACAATGAGTGATATGCCATAAAAGGGTTGCTATGAAGCTAATTAGATCTTTGTTCTTGGATCATTAATTTACAAAAAGGGAATTTATAATAGTCTTGAATCTAATTTAACTTTTGAAAGTCCCTCATACATGAAAATGAATCCCAAACACCTACTAGTATTGGGACTAACTAATATTATTGGAGATACGAGCCTTAATTACTTGATTAGTTTATAAACAATTGCAATCAATTATTTTTCTGCCAAACTGTAAAATCTAGTACAAAACTAACTACTTTACAATTAATTTGCAAATTTTAATCCCTCAACCCTTGACACCTTTTAGAAAAAAAGAAAAGAAAAACTCTGGGGCTTCCACCATTCTCAAAAAGAACAGCTGTTTTCCATGAGATGCAACCATAAAGCCAAACTGGAGGCTAAGCTCTCTCAACTCGGTACTGGCATAACCAGTCAGGAGGAGAAGGAAACCACACTCACTACAATTTCAGTCTCACATAGACTTACCACGACAGCAAACCAAACACAAACACACAAAAACATACTCGGAGGCTCTAAATAAAAATCTGCCTAAGCAGCAGAGACCTCCAAAGCAGACACCCAAGCAACCGCTACCCCAAAACAAAACACGTGCAACACATAGCTCACAAAGCCATTGTGCCGAACAGTCACAGCCCTTAAGGCTAAACAACACACCTGATACACTTGTAATAGGTGACTCTATCGTCAGGCACACTGACGTCCCGCTCACCAGGCTGAACAAGGAGAAGGTCACGGTGAGCTGCCTGTCGGGCGCTAGGATATGCCACATAATACAAGCACTCAGGTCACTCCAAGGCAAGTACAAATATGACTCAGTCATTGTCCATGCTGGTGTGAATGACCTGAGACTTACCTCCTTGGACTACATGAAAAGAGACAGAGGAGCTCTCTGAGCATGTAGCCCAAGACGGTATGACCCTGACCTTGAGTAGCATCTTACCCTCACCAAGAATGATGCCACAATATGAAGACAAGATGATCAATTTCAACAATTGGCTTAAGTATTGGTGTCATTCAAAGGGGATCCAATGCCTGTCAGCCTGGGATGACATGCTTGACAAGCCACGATGCTTCGCTAGGGACGGCTTGCACCTGTCACCCCTGGGCTTTCAGATATTGGCAAAGGCTCTTGCTACCCCCATAGTGCCTTTTTTAGGCAAGGCTCAAAAGACAAACCCACCTCCATAGGTATCACAAGGAATAAGAAACTAAGAGTAATGCTACTCAACGCCAGAAGTCTAAACCTCAAGATGCACGCACTCGAAACTCTCCTTAGCATGGAGAACATCGATATCTGTGCAGTAACAGAAACCTGGTTCAAGGCTCCTGAAAGCACCCCAGCACTACCAGGTTATACCTCATACCATGCTTTTCGGCCGGAAAACTTGGACCGAACCACAAAAGGAGGGGGAGTATCAATATTCGTCAAAGATACCCACACCTCCAGGTTGGTGGCACAGCACGAAGCATCAGAGACTATCCATGTGCAACTAACAGTGGGTAAAACTGCCTTCCAGTTTCTAGCCTGCTACAGACCACCCTCCCAAACCCAGGAACCCCACTCGGCTTTCCTGAGAACACTGGAAAATATGAAGGTCTCTCCAAACACCATTATATTCGGCGACTTCAACTACCCAAACATAGACTGGGAGCATTACTCTAGCTCCAACACCCTAGCCCAAAGGTTCCTAGAATTTATAAACTCAAATGCTATGGAACAACTTGTTACCACTCCCACAAGAGGAGAAAACATACTGGACCTGATCATCACCAACATGGGGACTCTATGCTCCAGACCAGAAGTGTATCCCTCACTGGTAAGATCAGACCATAAACTAATCTCACTGGATATTCACATCCCGACCCCACCCCTGCCCAGAAAACCACAGTGAAAAACTTCTCTAAAGCAAATTTCACACTCCTCAAAACCGAGGTGGAATCCTTCAAAGTCCCCGGGCCTGTGGAAAATACGGCCCAGACCGCAGAATCCTTTATAAACGCATTCTATGAACACCTTCAGGAATGCATGGATCATGCAATCCCAAATAAAACCAAGACCCAATCCTCCAAAGGCAGACGTCCTGTCTGGTGGACCCCAGCCATAAACAAACTATACAACAGAAGGAGGAAGCTACTACATGATAGAGCAAAATCCCAAAAAGGGAAAGAATCTCTGATCAGTATTAGCAAAAAACTACGGGCACTCATAAAATCGTCTAAGGCCAGCTTCGAGAGAAAAACTGCACAGGACACTAAGGATAATCACAAGGCTTTCTTTAGTTATGTTAGGAACCTGGGTGGGAATTCCCAGATATGCTCAGAATTAGTCCAAAATGACAAAAAATACACCGAACCCACAGACATTGCCAACATCCTAGCTGACAGGTTCAGCACAAACTCCCCCCCCCTCCCCACCAAAAGGGCAAATATCTATCCCAGCAGATTGCTGCCCCCCTGACATCTCAGATGCTCAGGTAAGAGCCTCTCCAAAGCAAAAACACAGCATCAATGGGACCAGACGGTGTCCTGGGCTGCGTCCTACATGAACTCCAAGAAGAGCTAAACCCAAACATAAAACTACTGTTCAATCTCAGCCTTACTACAGGATATGTACCCAAAGAGTGGCGTACAGCAACAGTGGTCCCTCTCCACAAAGGTGGTGCCTCAACGGATCCTGGAAACTATCGCCCCATGAGCCTGACTAGCTTGGTCTGCAAAGCTATGGAAAGGATCATCATGGACCTCATAAATAAAGATATTAGGGACCTACAGACACTGGATCCTACCCAGTTCGGCTTTGTTAAGGGCAGATCCTGCCTCTTAAACCTGGTCGATTGCTTTGAAACAGTCACTAAGGCCATTGACGAGGGGAAGGTGGTCCACACAGCCTACCTGGACCTCGCAAAAGCCTTCGATACAATACCCCACTCGGGCATTATCGATAAGCTCACCAGCTTAAATATAAACCCCTATGTCACTAGATGGGTTGAAAACTCGCTCAAGGACAGAACCCACATGGTTAGAATTGCTGGAGCCATGTCAGACTCCAAACCAGTTACAAGTGGCGTCCCACAAGGCTCAGTCCTGGAACCTCTCTTGTTCGGTATATATTTCTTGGAGGTACAGGCCAACATGGAAGGACTGTGGCTGACCAAGTTCGCAGATGACTGCAAACTGGGCGCCATAATCGACTCTCCAGCTGACACAAGCATCCTCCAAAAGGGCCTCATAGAAACAGACAACTGGTGCCAGAGCCATGGCCTCAAGCTAAACGCCAAAAAGTGTATAGTCATCCCCTTTGGCAAAAACAAGTGCCCACAAATTACCACATAGGTGGTAATCCATTAAGTACAGAAGAGTAATTAGGGACCTGGGGACCCAAGTTGATAGCAATCTCTCATTTGAAAACCACATGGCCAAAGTGGTTAGAAAACATTTTATATAGCCCACCTAATCATGAAGGGATTCACATCTAGATCAGGGAGGTCATCGTGCCTCTTTACTCATCCTTCATCAGACCCATAATTGAGTACAATGCCCCTTTGGGATGTACCTTACCAGACACCTGCAGCAACTGAAAAGATCCCAAAAGTACCTCACCAAGAGGATCAAAGGGCTCAAACAGATGCCATATGCTGCCCGGTTAAAGAAACTCCAGCTCTACTCAGTGGCATACCGCCTGCTCAGAGGCGATCTGTGCCTGATGTATAAAGCCATGTCCAACCCGGAATTAATGGACATGCCGCACCTCAGAAAATCCAAATCCCATCGAGCTACGCTCGAGAGACTTGAACCTCAGCACTGAAATAAATAGGACATGCTGGAGGGACAGATTCATAACCCAGAGGCTCCCTTCACTCTGGAATAAAATCCCAGTCCAGGTTAGGCAGAGTCCCTCATTGACTCTCTTCAAGAGAAATCTTGATGAGTGGATGGGAGATCGTAGGTTTACCCCGGGTATCACTTCTGTGTCACTGTTAGACAGAGGCACAGTATACTAACCTCGAAAAAGGGCATAGCAAAATTAATTTAAAATGGGTGGCGAAAGCCAAACACACTCTGGCTAGGCTTATAAATGCCCTAGGGCAGATAGCCTAGTATGAACCTATGAACCTATGTGGCCTTACAAAGTATCATCTTCATTAAGAGAATGCTATGACAATCATTTATGCTTCATTCCCGCATATTTTCCAGGACTTTTAAAAGTTAAATTTGGGCTGCAAGGTGAATAAAAAAATGTTTACTGTAAATGGGTGATTGTAAACACACAGATGTGATCAGCTTCATGGTATCTCTCTTTTAAACACTTTTAATTATCTATAATGCAGATGGTCCTTAAAAATGTTGAACAGAACAATGGGGCCTGAAGTATGAGAACAGACTTTAAAATATGGGCACATATAAATTAGGAATCAGAATAAAAATTGATACATGAATTGGTGAAACTACACTCTGAGTGAAAAATAGAGGTCTGAAGTTAAAGAAGTTACAAAAAGGGCAGTGAAAAGGAGGATATTAGATGGGACAGAAAGTCCAGGACTTATATTAGCAAATGTTACTTCACAGAATGGCTGTATGGTGAAAAAATGTACTGTCTGTGACAGTGGTACAGGAGAGAAGGAAGATGGGACAAGGGTAGAGGGAAGATAGCTACTTGCAGATTAGCTGTAACATGCAGAAAGATGTGACAAACCACAGATCATCTTCTGTTGGCTATGCTGTATGTTTATAAGCAACTGTGAGACTAACAAATGAGTAACAGCTTTAGTAGTCACTGTTCTAACACAACATTATTACTTTGGTTACCAGTCACCAACTGCTGGAGTAGAAATCAATTACTAATACCAGTGTTGTAAGGTTTGTTATAAAAGCGTAATATACCATACACACGTTCAGAAGACTCACTGTTACTGGAATTATTTCTTAAACATACTAAAGTCTAATTAAGAAAACAGGAAAAGTGTAAATCACATTTTGTGATAAAAGGCACTGAATAAAAGTTGAAGGCTCAGAAGCCATCAGCATCTTGCTTAAGGAATATCTATTCTAGGACTAGCTAACCAAATTTTATTAATACTGTGACGCCCCTACACTGGCCCAGTAATCCAATATCCTCAATCCTCACCACTGGCAACAATGAGAGATGTACACAATGGGAGGATTACAAGTACACACACACAGTAAAGCACAATTTCCCTTAAGAGCACACAGAGACCACAGTCTTTCTGGGACTGGTTTCTCCATCTTTCTCCAGATCCCCAATAAGATTCCTCACTGGCAGTTATAGGGTCGAGATCTCAGCTGAGAGGTCAAGCCAAAACCTCCAGCACCCTCTCTGTCCAACTAGTGCTTCGTGTCCCTGCCCAAGTAGCTGACACACACACACACTTGGATATTTGATTTACACACACACACACACACACACAAGCACACAAACACACACACACACCTGGGAAAGGCTAGCAGCCCAGACTATAAGGCAGCTATCACTGCCACCAATCAGTCTTTATCAGATACTATAAGGCCCTTATTAAGGGTGTTCATTCCTACTGTGTAAGTTACTATTAATCCAAATAGTAGTCTGACCAAGAGCAAGACTATTTAGGAGTGGCCTGTACACTGTCACCAAATACATATGCAAGTAATCCCAGAGCTTAAATATGTCTCACAATTATCAGCCACAAAGATAGGTTTAAATATACTTAATAATAAATAACAAAAGAACAAAACAATACTCAGAAAACACAGTTACTTCAGAGTTCAAAATCACAGCCAATATGTTAAAACTATTGCAGGCAGTCTCAAACAAACACAGAAAACATTTAAATTAATCTTTACTATATTATCTATATCCAAAAGAGACGCTTATGCCTTGAATCTTACTTACAAACAGGCAGATGATGATGATGAGTGGATGTTCTGTTAGATCCAAGACAAAATACACAGTCTCTCTCACAGAGTTCTTAAATTAATATCGCATTTTACTGCTGGGTTAGCCTGGATGACATCACTTTTTGTCACCTGACTTCAGTTCCCAGGCTAAACAGAAGCTTAACAGAATGTTAACATCCCTCTGTGAGAAATGCACATCTCTCAGATGTTTGCTCAGAACTGTGTAGCTGCTAGGAAGTCATGAAGCAATAAAACACTTTACATTTTAAACCTAGTAATTACTTTTCTTTCCAGACAATAGAAAAACTTTAAGCTCTAGACATCATGTCTGCATCTGCACTGAAACTAACTTTTATAGCACAATTTTAAAGCACTTGAGTTCAACTTATTTTCTTGAAGTTTTCTAAGTTAATCTTCTATGTTCCAGCAGGGTATGCTGTGGTTACATTCTTGAAGCTCAGTACATAACATGCATTTCTGCATAAATCATGTCAATATTCATGGATGACATAGAATTATTTACAAAATTCCAGATAGCTGGGCAGGCAGTGTCACGAATACGTCATGAATTCACATTTTTTAAGACAACTTTATAAACTACTCAAATGAAAAACAGAAACACTCATGCAATCCTCACACACAGTGCATGTGAATCAATGTTCTGGCAGCTGTCCAATTCCTTCTTTTGAATCAATAGGCTTACTAACTGCCAAACTAAACAGTCCATAGACAAAGTTAACAATGTATCATACATAACTCACCTCACAATACTATACACTATAACCTACGATCATGATTATATAAACTTAACAATAAAAACTTTATCAAAAACGTCTAAAATTGTTAGAAAGGATTGGGAAGACAGAATGGATAGGCAATTTACAAAGAAACAATGGAAGGATCTATATACGTCTCCCAAATATGAAACAAAGTGTGGATGATTTAGGATCTTTGTTTGGAGGTGTTTACATATGTATTTTTACACCCCAAGTAGACTCCAAGGAATTTTTCCTCAGGTAGACAGCAAATGTTGGAGGTGTGATGGTAAATAAAGAGGTAATTGGGAACATATTTTCTGGGAGTGTAATGAGTTGGCACATTCTTTAAAAATTCCCAGCAGACTACTCTGTCAGAAATACTGAGTCAGCAGACTGGTATAACTAAAGAAAAGATTTTTTAAGCTATGATAGAGAATCAAAATTGCCTAGACACAGTAAGGCATTGCTGAGTCTAATTACAGTGACTGCCAAAAAGCAATTACTAGACAATGGAAATCAAAGTCTAAATCAACTGTACTAGAAGTAGTGAGTATAGTAACGGAAATTAAACAACTGGAAATGGGATCTTTAGAAAAGGGTAGGAGCAAATTACGTAGAAAAAATGGGAATTGTGTGAACAACACATACAGAATAACATTTTGGAGGAGGAATGAGGTTTTAAAGAAGTCAGGATTTGAATGAGCTATGTAATGCTTGACTGACAAGCGGGTAGATTATATGTGATGCACAATGTTTGCAAATGAAAATATGTCAATGTGGGTTGTTTTCATTTATATAAATGCATGACTGCCCATGTCATAAGTGGTAATTTAATAAAGATGTTTTGTTTAAAAAAGTCTAAAAAACAGTGAAGAATAAAAAAAGATATCTACAAAATAACATAATTGCCCCTTCCGTTTACCACAAGTGCACTCACTACCTTATCTCTATCCAATCTAAAAACACACACACTTCTGTTTACACAGACCTATTCCCGTATTGTCTCCTTCCTGGCCTCTTTTCGGCCTCACCTTTCAAAATAACTTATGTATCACTCCTATACAAATCAGTCATGTTAATCACATCATGAACGATGTTTTTTATATCCTTCTTCCACTGTTTTGTGATGAACTTCGTCCCTGATATCGCTATAATTTGTACAAGTTCTTCTTTAACCCCCAGTCTCTCAATTCATGCCGGTTCCCAAGGACCACCTCTCCATTATTAAACCACTATTGGCTCACATATCCTTACTTTTATTAGTTGAGCTCCCTTTCTTTTGTAAACTTCTAGCTCTGAACAGCCCAAGAAAATGAGTCTCCTATCACCCAGTTGCCTTGTCTTACACCTCCAGCAAACAACTGTTTCAGGAAATAATTTCTCTATCTTAGTTGTGGATGAAAAATTCTTGAGCAAATTTCCAGGTGAATATTCTGAACTTCCACATCCTTATCACTTGTTTCATTGACAAACAAATCATACCTCACTGCGCCTGACTAATATCTCTCTCTGTCTCTCAAAATCTCCTACATTGGTCAATCATATTTCTTACAGTCCCCTTACCTAAACCCAAGACAGAACTATAAAACTGTGACATCAGCCCTTTACTCTTTCAACCATAATGGCATCATTCATAAATCCAGATAACTAGAACTGTTTTACTTTCATGTATCTCTGTAACACAAGACATTTTTCCTGCTTTCCTTTAAAGCTAAATAATGCAGATGCAGCCCTTTTAAGAGATTAAACCTATATTGAACTTCAACCTTTCATAACCAGAGAATCTGTTAATCTCTCCTAAACTACCAAAATGTCTCCCATACATCTTTGACAGGATTGCTAAGCAACACAACCACATCAATAACATATAGCAATCTTTTAAACCAAACTGTCCCTTTCATAACCCTTCAACATCAGACTGCCTTATCTTTGCCACCAACAGCTCAATGTGCAGGGCAAAAATCAACAGGAAAGGGGTATCCTTGCCTTGTCACTCTAGTTGTAGACAGACTCTTGGACAAGCATCAAGAGATTTTGACGTAGCCACCGTCCCTTCATAAATATTTCTCAGTACACAATTCCACTGATTAAAAAATCGAAACTTCTCTATAGCCTTAACGAGAAAAACTTACTTCACTCTATCACATACCTTCTCAGTATCAAATGAAAATAAAGCCATTCTAGTATTCCTTGCCATTGACTCATGAATAACCACCAAATTTCCAAGAATATTGTAATGAGTTTTGCCTACCTTCCACAAACTAGCACTAATCTGGAGCTATCAAATGGGGGATAATTCAATCCAACCTCCTTGCCAATACACCCATGAACATTTTATAACCACAGTTTAATATTGTTATGGGCCAATGTGAGGCTGTCTCACACTGCATTTATCCCATTTCAAAGAACCAAGCTCCCACTACAGATATTAAAAAGTTTCCTCCAGATGAATTATCTTGTTCTGACTCAACAAACATACTTCCAATGGAAGACCATTACTTCCTGGTGTTTTCTTTCCCCTGTGTCATTAAACTCTGTTCTAGCCCTTGACATGTAATCTCTTTAGTTGGACCATCCCTTAACTCATCTTCTATTCCCAGTACATATTTTCCATCCAGATATTCCTCCATCCTAGCTTCCCAGCCTGGCCACCTTCCATCTTTATTGTATAACTAATGATAACATTCTTACGTACCACTAAGATCTCACCTACATTCTCTACCCTTTCCCTCAGCACCTTAGCTTTTAATTTGAAAAACTGCCCTGAGTACTTTTCATTGTCTTAACCTAGGAGTTAATGCCCTTAAGGACACTGTGTACCTCCATATTCTCTCACCTTCCTTTCTCTGTAGTGCCCTCTGAACTGCCCTCAATTCCTTTTCCGACAAGTACTTTCATCTCAACTGAAGTTGTTCCCTAACCTTTCTATCAGCTCTTCTCACTCTACCCTGCTGAAGTATTTTCTTTGTTTTCTGCATTATAGTAAAGATGCCATTTTATACTTTCCATTTCATGGCAGACGTCTCAGCATGACTGTCTAAAATAAAACATAGCTCACACTTCATCCAGTCTACAAACAATAAGTTATGCAATCAGACATTTGCCAGCTTCCAGTCAGAGACGGTCCACCTTTCAACGTCCTGCCTATTCACTGTAATGAAAATGGGTCATGGTCAGAATAATGTAATGGGCTCACACTAACATCCCCAAGTTCATTACCTATCCTCTCTTAATGTAAAAAAAGTATCTATCCTTTATCAACTCTTTCATTTTGGGCTAAAGTATGTAAAACCTGGATCATGACCCTCCTACACCTTAATGTTCCAGATATCAAACAAAGAATGCAGCAGAACCTTTGTTTCTTTTTCTGCTTTTGTTTTCCCTATCCTCCTCCTCCCCTCCCCTCCTCAACTAGTTCTACAAACAAAAGTCACATTTCAATCAGCTGCCACAAACTTTGAGACCGTCTGAATCTGCACAACCTTAAGTGGAATATCCCTTGAAAACACACCTCTCCTCCTGGAGATTTATAGACTGAAACCAGGGTAATTTATTTTATCCAATATCCCCTTTCCAGAGGGCTATACACTCATCTCACCTATTGCAAAGATACTCCATTTGAGGGTTGAGTGCACTCCTCACAAAAACAACAACCCTTCTCCTTCTACTCCTTTTATACATATAAATGCAAACACATTCAGCCCTCTTCTTTTCAGCTTAAGGGTGTTCCACATGATTTAAGTGAGTCTTCTGGAGAAAAGATGTCTGCACCCTGTCTTCTGAAGGTGATCAATATTATTTCCCTCTTTGCGGTATAATCCAGCCCATTAACCTTCCAGGAATAAATCCTTAAACCTCCCCACCCCCCCGTCTATCAGACAAATGTTTCCACATTTTACTGGCTTTGCTCAACTGCACTCTATCTGCTAGCAACAAGTCCTTAACTCTAATCCCATCCATAACCTTCACAGTATCTAACTTGAAAAGATATAGTCTTGCCATAGAAACACGTTTTCATACCTTTAAAACTCCTGGGATACAAAGACAAAAAAAAAAATCTATATTTCCCATGGATTATGCACTTCTGGACATTCGCACCCCCTTAATCTAAGAAGAACTATATACAGAAGAAAAATGTATTCCTTGGTGAGGGCATCAACCACTTTATGCAATGAGGATGGAATCTTGGCCACCATCCTTAAAAGCAGGGTGTGTTCTGAAAACTAGCTACGGCACTGTGCTTCCATAACTCCCCTTCCCTTATTTTCTTTTCTAAAAAAAATGAAAAGAAAAAAAAATCCTTAATATAAATCCAAGCTTAACACAATTAGTTTTAAAAGTATACAATGTACCCCCCCCTGGACTTCTACAGTCTTATTTGATCTGCCCTACCTCCTTTAAGAATCAGCTTCTTATTCCAAAGTTAGTAGACAAGAAAGGGAAAATCCCTTTGTTGAGCTAGTAAAATAATGACTGTGGCAAACAAGATAGTCACATAACCACCTCACACATTTCCCTTTCCATTCTCTGGGCCCTGTAACTTAAACACTTAGGGGAAGGCTACACAGATTATAATCAGACTTCAATGACAGTCAGTGACATCACCTTTCAGTTCCACTTGGAAATACAAATAACCAAATCTTGCCAGGGTGCATATGTCATACATCAGTATTAGTCTCTCACACATCATGGTGTTCTTTCCCCCACCTCAGTTCTAAAGATTCAAAAATAAACCTAAACCCTAAACATACAGTTTCCTTAATAGCTCTTCCACCTTGAAAGTGCTTAGTTTGGTGGAATATCATTTTTAAACCTGCCCCCATCTTTTGGAGTTGACAAACTGCCATGTGTTCTCCTAGTCAGTTACCCCTACTTTAAAAAAAAGACAGATCCACACAGACAGCAGTCAATGAACTAAGAAGCAAACAAGGGAAGACAGTTATAACATCTGTAAACTGAACAAAAAGTTAACTAGGTGACAACCTACCAAGAGAGTTTTGCATTAAATTACTAATGCAAAAGCCAAATCCCATAATGTTCACAAGAACCATTACATGTTGGCACAAGATTGTTGCCCTTCCCCTCACTCTTATTTGGTCTCAAGATGCAACTATTCTCTTCTTTGTTTCAGTGTTTGGTATTTAGTAAAACGTTGAACAAGTCCTTTAGGTGAACTGCCAGTTCCTTTTAGCACTTTCTTCTCTTTCTGATGTAAACTGACCCTTCTCCTGCCATAGTCCGTGAAAGACCCCCCACCCTTGATCCTTCTCGAGATCCCCATTAGCATACTAAGGACTGTTGGTCTTCCATAGTGTTCTTTGATTTTTGCCCTTTTCTGGACATATTTAACTGCAATCTCTCCGAATGTGTTTTATTACATTTTAACAACATAAAAAGGAAATCTGTTTGGAATGCACAATATTGAACCTGGCAGCTATCAGAGAAATGTGTTTTCAGCTTTGAACCATACTAGAATTCAAGATTTTTCATTTCAATACCTATAGAAAATACAGAAATTCAGTTGCTGTGGTTTAAAAGGTACATGCCCCAAATTTCTGTGGAATCATGCTCACTGTTCACTTTTGTCACTAACAACTTGTTATAAAAGGAATTCCTAGTTATATGTAGATAAGGAACCTTCTCTGTGTCCCAATTTTCTTATAGAGATAAACTTGTGGTGCCAGTCAAAGTTGTATGGCAAAATGGCACACTATCAATGAAACAGCATTAACAAGATGACAGCATGGACCTGGATTATGGAACCAGACCTCTTTATTATGGGTGGCCCCTCTTATTTTGTAATTGCTTTTCCTGAAAGTTCGAGGACTGCCATTGAGCTGGGAGTGGGCAGTTCCATGTGAATGGCAATGTTACTCAATACAACTGTAAATGTTAAGAGAAGAAAAGTACTGACAGTTGTTTTTTGCTTATGCACAACATATCTGTCCAGAATACTTAGCTTCCACAAAAAAGGGGCATGTGAGAAGATGCCACTTACTGATTCTGTCTTAAGGACAGGATTCAACACTCAAGTGGGGAATGACAGATGCAACTGGGGTGGGGGGGTTGGAATTTGCAGTAAAGGCTTCTGCATTTAAACCAAAGTGGTATTCTGTTACTCCAATACGTGCAACTCACAGATGGCATATAATGAACATTATGTTCAAACACAAAAGTACTCATTAGTGTATATGGTTGCCACAGCAACTTGAGTTAAAGTTCCATGACAGATTTTTGTCTTTATTAGTGGGACACAGACTATATACTCTGGGCACTAAGATGAATAGAAGGGCAAACAATAAGAAGTTATGTACCTACCATAACGTTCCATGTTAGTTGTCTTCTTCTCGCCTTCTTTCTTGCTGGATGGGTTCAGAGCCGAACCTCTGCTCCGACTCGGCCAATACTAAAGCTCGAGAGCTAATTCCACTGGCTCGAGGCTCCCCTATATCCCACAATGCTAGGCGGTAACTACTCAGATCTCGTTTGATAGCTAAACCAAGCAGTTCTGGTCTCCATACTATGGAGAAAAAAGAACCCACCTCTATATAAACCTGAATGTAAGCTACACAAACATAAAAGGGGGAATAGAGGTGGTAGAACATGTGGGAACGAAACTCCAAAAAAAGATCCCAAAATTTCCTATCGGTCTGTCCTGGCTAGGGAGAAGGAGGGTGGGACGCAAGAAAGAAGGCGAGAAGAAGACAACTAACATGAAACGTTATGGTAGGTACATAACTTCTTAATGTGAAGTTGTCAATCTCGCCTTCATTCTTGCTGGATGGGACCACGTCCCTAGCACCTTATTCCGGGCGGCCTATCGGAACAGACTCTTGAGAACAGTGGAACCAAAGCTGGCACGGTTTCTGGAGGCCATATCCAATTTGTAATGTAAAATGAAGGTATGAGGAGAAGCCCAAGTGGCTGCTGCACAAATGGAATCTATAGGCAGCCTGTCCTGAAAAGCTACAGATGTAGCTAATGCCCTAGTTGAATGAGCTCTAGGTCTTGAAGGCAGTTTTTGATGTCTGATTTCATAGATGAAGGTAATTATAGAGGTAAGCCATCTTGAGAGGGACACCTTAGTAACTGGAAGGCCCAATTTCCCTTCCACATAAGACAGGAAAAGTTGATCAGATTTCCTGAACTGTTTAGTTCTGTCTAAATAATATCTAAGTTGGCGGTGAACATCTAGAAAATGTAACTTTTGTTCCGACCTGTTGGAATAGTCAGGGAAAAATACTGGGAGATCAATCGTTTGGTTCAGATTGGTCTCAGAGGAAACTTTAGGCAGGAAGGACGGATTAGTCCGGAGGGACACCCTATCTTTGTGGAAAACTAAATAAGGAGGACGACTGCACAGAGCATGAAGTTCAGATACCCTTCTAGCTGAAGTTATGGCTACTAGAAAAAGTGTTTTCCATGAGAGCAGCTTAAGAGGGCATGAAGCCGCTGGTTCAAGGGGGATCAAGGATGCCAGAACCAAATTCAAGTCCCATTGAGGTGGGGGATCTTTGATTGGGGGCTTGAGCAGAAATACCTCTTAAAAAGGCTTTGCAGAGCTTATGGGACATGATACTGGAGTCTGAGACTCCTACATGAAAATTAGATATGGCAGCTAGTTGTACTCTAATGGTAGATGAAGAAGAGCCTAAATGGAAGAGTTCTGCCAGGAAGTCTAGGATAGACTGGATAGGTGCAGTGAAGGGGCCTATATTCTTTGATGCTGCCCAGAAGGAAAAACGTTTCCATTTACTATTATAAATCTTCCTGGTAGAAGATTTGTGAGAGGCTATCAGGATGTTCCGGACCGAATGAGAGATTGAGGGAAGCCTGGCTAGGGTAGGAACTGGAGAAACCACGCTGTGAGGTTGAGAGACTGAAGGGAGTGGTGCAGCTGGCCCGACTGGTGGGTCAACAGATCTGGTACCGGGTCCAGATGCCAAGGCTGCTCCAATAGGTAATGATGGAGGAACGGAAACCATATCTGTCGAGGCCAGTAAGGGGCAATGAGGATCATTGTAACTCTCAAGGCGATAGCTTTCTGAATTAATTGAGATATCAGTGGAAAGAGGGGAAAAGCATACAGAAGTCCCCGGGGCCAATCGTGGACTAGAGCGTCTCTGGTGGGATGGCCTGGTAACGGGAACAGAGTGAAGAAGTCGTGACATTTGCTGTTTTGGGGAGTAGCAAAAAGATCGCAGCAAGGCTGGCCCCATCTTTTGAAGACTTCTTCCAGCACTTGATTTCTTCAGAGACCACTCGTGGGGCATCAGAATGGCCCTGCTCAACTTGTCCGCAATCACACTGGACTTCCCGGGAATGTGCGTTGCTATCAGAAAACGCTGAGAAGAAATTGCCCACTGCCAAAGTCCGAGTGCCTCTCAACATAAGGGGTAGGATCTGGTTCCGCCCTGTTTGTTGATGTACCACACTACGGACATGTTGTCCGTCTGAATTGCAATAGTCCCCGTGGGAAGAGTGCTGAAGGACTTGCAACGCTAAAAGCACTGCTCTCATCTCTAAGACATTTATGTGCAAGTGGCACTCGAAAGGTTGCCACGTGCCCCGGACTGTCCTGCCCTGATAATGCCCCCCCCCACCCAATCAGGGAGGCGTCCGTTGTCACCGTGGCGATTGGGGGGGAGGAACAAAAGGTCTGCCTTGGAGAACTTGAGGTGATGTGACCCACCAAGACAGGTGATTCTTGCATGATTGAGTTATTAATATGATGTGAGACATCGGGAGCTGTTGGAAGGACCATTGAGTAAACAGCATCCATTGTAGGATCCTTATGTGGAAACGAGCTAAGGGGAGAAGTGTGATAGTAGCTGCCATGAGTCCTAATACCTTCAAGACTACCCTGGCTTTGATCTTGTTGCATTGTAGTAGAAGGTAAACTTGTTTGCGGATATCTAACACTCTTTGCTCTGTAAGTCTGGCGGAAAGATTGAGTGCGTCTAAGGTGGCACCTATAAAGGCAATAAATTGACAAGGCAGATTTTTCGAAATTTATTGAAATGCCTAGAGCTTGGCAAGTTTGGATGGTGAAGTCTCCGGCTAGAAGCAGTTGATGTCTGGTGGTGGCAGTAAGGAGCCAGTCGTCTAAATATGGAAACACCTGGAATCCTTGACGTCTCAAGTGAGCCGCGACCACTGCCATGCATTTGGTAAACACTCAGGGGGCTGTAGTGAGACCAAAGGGCAGGGCTCTGAACTGGTAGTGACTGGCTCCCAGCCTGAAGCGGAGAAACCTCCTGGAGCGTCTGTGCATTTTGATGTGGTAGTACGCATCCTGAAGGTCTATCGAGCACATCCAATTGTCCTGACCCAAGAAGGGTAGAATGGACTGTAGCGTGACCATCCGGAATTTTGTTTTTTTGATATAATTGTTTAACTTGCTGAGATCCAGTATAGGACTCCAGTCCCCTGTTTTTTTTGGCACCAAAAAGAATTTGGAGTAGATTCCGGATCCTTGCTGGTCTGCTGGGACTGATTGGATAGCTCTGTTTGATAGCAGCTTTGATATTTCTAGTGCTGCTTGTTCCCTTAGACTGGGTGGAACGTCTGGAAGGGATCCTTTGGGTTGGGAAGGGGTGTGAATAAAATTTTGTAACCCTCGGATATGATTGACTGTACCCATTTGTCTTGGGTGAGGGAAAGCCAGGCTTTTGGGTACAGTGATAATCTTCCCCCGACTGCCTCCGAAGATGGACAGCAGGGCAGCTCCTCAGGGATGCTGAAAGGGTTTATCAGAGAAAGTTTCTCTGCTACCCTGGTTTTGCGGACCTCCTCTGCCTCTAGGGCGTCTATTGTTATTCCCCCCTCTGCCTCTAGAGGGGAATCGACCTTGTGCGTCAGATGAGACTCCCTGAGGCTTGCGGAACCACATTTTTCCTCCCCTCTGACCTTTTGGATAAGGTCTAGAAGGGGTAGAAAAATGGACTCCCACGGCTGAGAGAGTCTTACCTTCCACCTCGCACCTAGTCAATGTATCCTTCACCTGAGGACCAAACAATGTTGAGCCATCAAAGGGGGAATTGGTGAAGGACGTCTTGAAAGGGGCCGCAAAATTGCAAAGCCGCATCCAGGCGTGACGTCGTAAAGCTACACCTGTGCCTGCAGCCCTACTCGCCCCATCAGCAGCGTATGAGATAAGCCGCATGGAGGAGTTAATCTAATTCAGGGTTGCCAACTGGGAGTTCATTTTGTCTTGGAACCCCTCAGCTGTTGGATCCTGTATAGCCTCACCCATATCTTTGAGCAAATCTCTCTGGAGACGGGTGAAGTGACACAAATAGTTCAGCGACCGCATTGAGAAGGTTGCTGAGGAAAACATCCGCTTACCGTACCTGTCCATGGTCCTAGACTCCTTATTAGGAGGATGGACAGGTACCGAAGGATCGGCTAACTCCTTCTTAGTGGCTGCGGCCACCACCATGGCATCAACAGAGACACCTTTTGATAGAAAGTCCTTGTCCTTAGGGGCAGTAATAAATTTTGACGGCCTCCTTGGGGTAGGTTCCACTGAATCAGGGGCCGTCCAAGCCTTCCTTGCCACCACTTCCATAAGGGGGTCAAAGGGAGGGGACACCCAGGAGGTGGAAGGGCGAGAGCCAAATGCCTCAAGGTAAACTGACTCGTCCTCTGAAGGGTTAAGGGCAGGCCAGTTCCCCCTCTGTTTCAGGATTTCAAGGATGTCAGCAAAGGAGACATCCTCAGAGGGGGATCGAGGGGAACCTTCAGATTCCTCCAAGTCAGTGTCAGAGGTGATAGACTCAGGGGAGTCAATGTGCTTCCTCTTGCACTGTCTCTTCCGAGGGGGTTCTCCTACCGGATCAGGAGAGGCCTCGGAAGATGAGGAAATTCCCAATGGGGAAACCTGAGGAGCTGGCTCTCTGCGGTCTGATACAAGGGGATGGGTAGAAATCACCGCAGGCACTAAAGAGGGAGGAGCTGACGGAGCCGACTGTGGGGTAGACACTGGGTCTAGCACATGACCTCGAAGGCGCCCCCATCATGCAAGGCCGGAGGTCCCCGCTCTGAGGAGACAAGGACCCCCCCCGGCACCGACAGAGACGGCTCCGAGGCCGATGTGGGAGCCGAACTCACCAGCGCCGAAGCTCTGAGAGGGAGAACAGGGTCGGACAAGGGTCCGATGCCACTCGCCCCCTCGGAGCCGACGAGGGAAGCCCGGAGCCGAGATCCCTCCAATGAGGAAATCGGAGCAGATAGAGCCGAAAGGGAAGGTATCGGCTCAGAAGCACCGACAGCCACGGCTCCGATGAGCCCCGGCTCTGAACTCAAAGGAGTCGGAGGAGCAATAAAATCAGGGATGGAAATAGCCGCTGACTGTTGAGTAGGGCTATGCAGCATTTGGGCCAGTGCCTCGGACTTGAGAGGTCTACTCACCACCCTTTGTAAATCATGGTCGGATAGCCTGGAGGACCGAGAGGAGTGAGACCTATGGCTCCGTTCTGATAAAAGAGGAGATCCCGGCGCCGAATGTATGGAGCCGATGGAAGGGGACCTAGACCTCTTCTTAGCAGGTGGCTCCGATAAGCCTATCGGAGCCGACTGAGTCTTGTCAACCTCGGCTCCAGCCGGAGCCGAGGCGATAGTATGAGACTTGGAAACATCGGCTCCAGCCGGAGCCGATGTCGAAGCCGATCTAATGCTTCCAGGGGACGGCTCAGAAACTGGAGCCGACGGTCTGGAAGTCTTAGAAGGCTTCCCCGACACAGACTGAGTCGGGGGGCCTTCAGGCTTTAACAAGCCACGCAAAATCAATTTATTTTTGCGTTCCTGCAGGACTCTAGGGCTGAATGCATGACATACAGCACATAAGTCCTGCAGGTGCAAAGGTCCCAGGCAATATACACAAGAAGTGTGACCGTCTGTCAGAGACATTTTCTGACAGCACGAATCACACTTCTTGAAGCCTGAGACCTTGGAGTCTTTAGACATCATAACTTAGTGTGAAAAAACACAAGCACAACACACAAACACACCCTTAAGCAAAATATAAAAATTCAGTCACAGTGAAGGACTAGGGGAAGAGGGAGAGGCCAAAGGCCTAAAAGTTAAGAAGGGAATAAAAAGGGGTTTTAGACACTAGAGGGGATCTAAACTACTGAAATACTACAAATAAAACTATGGTAAAAGGAAAAAAATTAGGGGTTGAAATAGAAGTTTCCAATTAGAAAACTTACTAACCTGCCAGAGCCGGTAGAAGAAGCACCTCGTCAGCTAAGCGGCAAACAAGATCTGAGTAGTTACCGCCTAGCATTGTGGGATATAGGGGAGCCTCGAGCTGGTGGAATTAGCTCTCGAGCTTTAGTATTGGCTGAGTCGGAGCCAAGGTTCGGCTCCGAACCCATCCAGCAAGAATGAAGGCGAGATTGACAACTTAACATTTAAATATTTGCCACTTAACACTGAGCTGGACTTGCTAAAATGTTGCTGGAGAGACTAACATGGAAGACTCCAATAAGCAGTGATGGTACTTTATGAAAGCTTGTGGAATCCTGAATGTAATGAGAATTTACCTCCCAGCTCCAAGAAGATTTCAAGAAAGTTACAAGTCTGTGGCAATCCATCTAAAAGAATCAGGTTTAAAGTCTTGTTCAGTGAAGTGGCAGCAAGGAGTCATGACAGGATGGTAGTTGGGGCCTGTCACAGCAGTAACCCTGGGGAATGACAATGAACTCTTAGCATGCAAAGCTGTCAAGTCAAAAAAGTGACCTTCCAGGTAATGGTCAAGGGGGGCTCTCCAGATTCAACTCAGAGGTATCTGCATGCCAGAAAGGTAGCAATGACAGCAGCTACAGCTTCTGTAGTGAAACCTTGGGAAAGGGAATAGTTTGGAGATGCTACAGAGAAAAACTAGACTTGTAAAATTACTATTCTTAAAATGTTTTGTAATAATTCAGAGTTTTTCCCGACCGGGCCTCCACTGGAAATGTCAGACTTTCCCGTAATCAAATGTCAATAAATAAATAGAACTATGAGATGGTCTCAGAAATATTCTGATCAACCACTCAGTGTACTTCAAAGAAAGAAGGTAGTTTTTTGATCAATTTTGGATAATCAAGGGCAGCGAGTTGAACACCCATCTAGCTTTTCTACAGACCTTAATAACTACACAGCAATCAGTTTCATCAGTGTAATGTGTAAGGCGGGGGACAGAATAATCATGGGATTTATTTAGGCAATATAAGAAACCTCCCCCTCTGTGTTCTAACCCAGTAAGGTTTTGTCAGAGAGAGATTTTACATGTTTAACCTTGTAAATTTATTTGCGTGTGTGTGTGTGTGTGTGTGTGTGTGTGTGTGTGTGTGTGTCCACCACTCTGGATGAAGTTCATTTACCTTACCTTCAGCTACCCATGTGTTTGAGTGTACACCCTATGATGGAACCATTGGTCAAACTGATTACATGACTGTAAACAGCAAGTAAAATTAAGAGGGCTCCTCTTGTCACCATCCCCTTTCTACCAGTGGAATCCTTCAATGACCTGATTTACAGCCACTTCTTTCTGGCATCTTTCCAAAAAGGTGAAAACTGACTCCAATGTTTGGCGCAGTAAATATGCAAGGGTAAAACTTGGTAGCATTGTCATTACCTCTGCTGACACCATTTTCCTTCAAACAGCACCTAACATTATACACAAATGTTGCAAAATAAATGACTTTGCTTTCAATACCAACAAATGCAGCATTGGGACATTTGGCAAACACTCCATCCTGCTAACTTTATGTGCTACTAATAGGTACATACACGTATAACATACTAACAACTACACTGGGGCCTTTAAAGGCCTAGCCATGCAACCCAAACGTATCCCCACAAGTTACTGTGCCCTAGTGCTTATTTTAAGGGATGTATGTTAGTTCAAGCATGATTTTAACAGCTGCATCTGTTCACCAGACACACAGGTGTCAGTCCAGGGATGAATTTCCGATTTCCCATTAACTGGTCCAAGTTGAGGATGAACAGGGTTAAGGAAGGGTTCTGCTTCACATGGATGGGAAGCCTATTCCAGACAATGGGGATTCTCTGAGGTACGTATCTGCCTCTCTACCATGTCCTATTTAAGTCACAGACAAAGTTTAAATCCTTAGAACCAGTAGTTCTGGTGCTGTTCATTTTATGGATATGTAAAAGGTCCACCAGAGCGGGACCAAAGGATGGTTTGTATACCAGGCATAAACTGCCTAGCAGTTTGTAGGAAACAAAGTACAGAGACAGAGACCGAGTTTGAGGTGACCTGCATAGGGTGGGAGGGTGGCCTAATGGTTAAGGTATTTGCCTTACAAACACAAGGTACAGCGTTTGAATCTCACAGGGGATAATTGGCTAGGCTTAAAATGGCTCGCAAGGGCAGTTAGCCTAGTACTAACTTCTGAACTTATGATACTGTGTTTATATCCTGTATTCTTTTTTGTGAGGTATGTCTGTGGACGTTCCTATTGTTGCATGTGCCTGGTCAGATACATACTGAAGGGGGCATTATACTCAATGACTGGTGTGATGATGGCAGAGTACAGTGGAACGATTACTTCCCTGGACATAGATGCCATAACCTTCCTTATCAGTTGAGTGAAACAGAATGATTTTCTTACAATCTTAGACACATGGTTGAAATCCAGATTAATAGCTACACAGGTCTCTAAATCCCTAACTACTGTGGCTACATTTACAGGTGTGTTATCAAAGAGCTGCTTTGCTTGGGTGACCAACTTCCCAAAATGTGCTCTTATGCATTTCTTGGCATTTAGTTTTAAGCTAAGGCTTTGGCATGAGTCATTTGTCTGTATTAGACCTTCCTGGAAGAGGTTAGTATCTTTGAAGAGGGGGGTTCTATGACTGGTCTTAGCTTGCAATCATCTGCAGACTTGGTAAGCCAGAGGCCCTTGACATTGGCCTTGACTTCCAAAAAATAGATGTCAAAGAGAAGCAGAACCAGCACAGCACTCTGGGAGATTATACTTGTGACCAGCCTTTTTGGGAGGTGGTATATATATCTTATATCTTGGGTCCTGTCTGTGAATTAGCTGCATAGCCAGCGTATGCCTCACTCTGTGAGTTTGTTTACAATGCTTGAGTGGGGTATTGCATCAAATACCTTAGCTAGTTCAAGGTAGGCAGTATACACCATTTTGTCCTCTTCCATTGCCTTGGTGACCTTCTCAAAGAAGTCCACTGGGTTTAGTAGGCATGACCTACCTTTGACGAACCCAGACTGAATTGGGTCCAGTGTCTGAAGATTTCCAGTATCATTATTAATCATTTCCCATGGCTTTGCATACAGACCAGTCAGATTAATGGGTCTGTAGATCCCAGGATCCACTGATGGTCCACCTTTATGTAGAGGGATGACTGCTGCAGTCTTCCTTTCATGGGGCATGAAGCCTGTGCAGAGGCTATGGTTGGATAACACCAGTGGTCCTGAGAGGTCATATTTCAGATTATTTAGGAGGCATCTTGGGATACTATTGGATCCATCAAAGCTGTATTATTGGCCTTAGAGAGCACACCGGTTCCCTACTAATAACTAGAGGGATTATGTCAGACGGTATTTCCTTGGGGGAGGGGATAAAACGGGGTAAAGTTGAAGCTGAATTTGTCAATCATAAGATTTGCTATATCTCCTGGTTCTGTGAATGTGGCTCTATCTACCAACAGTTTGGGACATTGAGTGCTACCTTTGAGATTTCAGAGATAGCTAAAGAAGGCCTTATGTTTGTTCTTGGCCTGGTGCACTTTCTTTACCTCAAAACTTGCCTTCTTCGGCTTAATTAGTCCTCTTAGCTGTCTATTTAGTTTGATGAGACAGTTTTATATTTTTTAGTGTTACACTTTCTAATTTTAACTATGATTTTTTTTCTTTTGTTGTTTAACCTGTTTAATTTTGGATTTCACCAGGGTGGTTTGTTTGACTTACTTTTGGACTTACTTCTAGTAGGCACAGCAGTCTCTATACAATTACTCACATGGTTGTACAAAGAGTTTGTGAACAATTCCACACAGACTGCTATGTTAACTGGGCTTGGAGGGGATTAAAATTTTGACAGGTTACCACCTAATAAAAGGTAGTTTGCCTTGGAGTACATTCTAACTGTTACAGGGTTTTCTGAGGTTACAGAATTGATTCTTATTTCAAAGGCGATTGCTTTGTGGTCTGACCTTAACAGAGAGAAAACAAAACTTGGGGTTGCAGCATTCTCCTATATTTGTGAGCACCAGTTCCAGTATTTTTGTAATTCAAGTAGGCATGTCCACTAACAGGTCCAGGGTGCTTGTGTTTACAAAGTCTAGGAATCTCTGCACTTGTAAATTTGGGACCATGTACAATTCCCAGTTTATAGAGGGGATAATTAAAGCACTCATAAGTATAGTATTTGGTAGACTGGTGAGTGTATTCAACAGGTCTTTGCTATGGGTTTAATGGGACATAAAGAGTGACCTACAACTTGCTAGGATATAGTGTGGGACTTTGTCTATAGTAATCCAGATGTGCAGGAACTTGAGTGCATCACACTGTTTACCCAACATAGAGGTGTGCTCATTATTAATGCACATCAAAACACTTCCACCTTTAGTCCCTGTCTGTGCAGTTGCTGGTCTAAGTGTGTGGAAGGTACTGAAGCCTTGCACTGCCAGGGTAGTCTCACGGACTTTAAACTGTGTCTCAGTAACTGCAAAGATGTCTGCATTTTTCAAGGTGAGGAGAGCTTAGAGGGTGTGGAGCTTCTTGCTTAGAATCCTTATAGGTTCATGCTAAGCTAACTACCACCAGGGTCTTTACAAGCCTAGTCATGAAATCCAACCCAGTTTCATCTTAGAGTTCCTTGGATGCCTATATGGTGGGGCATGTTTGTAAAGAGGTAGTTAAGGGTTATGTGGAGGGTATGTTAGTTGGGGACTAATTTACTTACTGTTGACCTCTGTCCATCAGAGACATGGAGGCTAGACCAGGGGTGAATTTGCAATTTCCCATCCACTAATCAAGATCTCTTCTGAACAGGGTCAAGGATGAACTCTGCTTTACATAGATGGGGAGCTTATTCCATAGCACAGGATCCTTTGAGACACATCAGTCTCTCTAGCAGGTTCTATTTACGTCACAGACAAAGTTCAAGTCCTTGAATCTAGTGTTTCTGGTGTTGTTTGTCTTGCAGATGTGCAAGAGATCCATCAGAGCTGAATCTGAAGATGCCAACAGATCGCCTCTCAAAAGCCTATAGGAGACTGAGGACAAAAATAGGACCTTAAGGTGATCTGTGTAGGACAGGGTATCCATACCCTGGATTCTCCTGGTGAGAAACCTTTGAGGGTAACTGTTGCAAGTGCCTGGCTAAGTACATGCCAGCAGGGGCACTGTACTCAATGATGGGTCTGATAAGAGCAGAGTAGAGTTGTACTACTAGTTCCTTGGACCTGGATGCCATACCCTTGCTTATTAGTTGGGCGACACAGAATGATTTTCTTACTATCTTAGCTACATATTGGACTAATGTCAGACTACGGTCTACATGTTTCCAGATCCCCAACACTCAGGTAAACTCTTAGGGGTGTTTTTCAATGAAGTTATTAGTTTGGGTAGATGGTTTCCCAAAGGGACTAGAATGTATTTCTTTGCACAGAGTTTGAATCCATGGCTTTTGCACCAGTCATGTGTTTGTGTTAGACCCTCTTGCAAGATGTTGATGTTATGGGGGAATCTATCTTAGTTCCTAATTTAAAGTCATCTGCAAACTTGGTGAGCCAGAGGCCTTTCACATTAGCCCTGATGTCCGAGAAGTAGATGCCAAACAGGAGCAGGCCCAACACAGAGCCCAGGGTATTCATCTGGTGACCAGTCTTCTGGTGGAGGTGGTTTCGCCAGTTCTGACTTCTTAGGTCTTATCTATTAGCTAGCTGGCAATCCAGTGAGGTATGTAGGGATTTATGCCTAGTTCTGAGAGTTTTGTCAACAATACCTGACTGCAGTATTGGATCAAATGCTTTGACTAGGTCAAGATAGGTGTATACACCACTTTAACCTCATCCATAACCATGGTGACCCTCTCGAAAAAGTCTACCAGGTTAAACAGGCAAGACCTTCCCCTTGACAAAGCCAAACTTGGATGGGTCCAGTGTGTGTAGGTTGCCAATGTCCTTATTGATCATTTCTGTGATAATTTGTTCCATGGCTTTTTATACTGAACTTGTCAGACTGATGAGTCTGTAGTTCCTGGGGCAGTTTATGGTCCACCCTTATGAAAAGGGATGACCGATTCAACCATTCTGGCATTGAGTAGTTACCCCTATAGATTTCCTTGGGTAGATTTTGCTATGTTGGAATGTTTGTCAATCTGCAATTGCCTATAAAAGCCTCTATGCAGGAGAATAATGCTTTAGCGAGTATTCAAAAGCCTAGAAAGGACAGATGCAGAAAATCTTTGCTAAAGTAATGAGGTTTGTTAACCATGTCCTCCCATGCTGATAATAACTGCAGCCCCTAGAATGACACTAAAAACTAAGCCAACAAAAGTCCATCATCTTCTGTTTATATTGCGGAATCATTCTTGGTGATAGTAGGATGCTGCTCAGTGTTAGCAACATATCAGCCTGTGACACATCATCAGAGATCTCCATAATATCTCTCTTCATATAGTTTATGGAGGTAAATCTAAGGTCATTTACATCTAAATGGACTGTAACTGAATCATATTGGTAGGTGAGGTGCAATGACTTAAATGCACATGCAACTTGGTGGATCCTAGCCCCTGATGAGCAACTAACTATTATTTTCTCCTTGTTCAGCCTGGTGAGTGGGCCATCAGTATGTTGTACAATGGGGCCCCCTATGACTAGAGCCCTGGACAGTGTACTAACTTGCCTTATGTTTGGTAGTTGAGGTTCCTCTGAGTATGGCTGTAAGTTTAGTGTTTCTGTTGAGTGCTTCCAGGTTTACTAAGGTTAATTTTTGCAAGTGAAATGTCAGGGAGGTCTTTGGGGTTTGGAAAGATTACATTTAAATGCCTCAGCATAAGTAGGTCTATGCAAAGTGGGTGTATGTAGTTTGTGTTTCTGACAACCAAATTGTTATTATTAGTGTTTCTATGTGAGAGTTTTGCCTCCACAGACATTGTGTATATACATCTCTCGCATACTAAATTGTTTCTTTGAGAATTAAGTGATTGTCAGTGAACATAAGACAACTGTTACATTGTTTCAATATACCTACATCCAAAGTGATTGCAGAGAAATTGAGCAAGTGCATATCTATGATGTCAGGTCCTTCATTAAGTGAGGTACAAGGGTATGGTGCATGAGGGGTTAACAGTGGGCTGCCTAAGAGTGCCTTTGGGGCTAGAGGCTAGAATATGCTATATAATAATACATTCAAGGAGCACTGCTCAATCCACAAACTAGCTTCCCTATGCTACTAAACATGCAAAGTCATTGCCCTACACTCACCAAGTTATTAGTACAGTTTCTGTGTTTGTTTTATACAGAAAATTTGGTTTCTAGGTATCTGTGTCTATACAGGGCTGAGGGCATTATTCACCACCAATGCAGTTTTGTCAACTCACTGATCTTAGTCCTTTTAGTCAATGACCTTTCATCTGATACCCATTCAGCCTTGGCAAAATCGTATAAAGTTGTCCACCTGATCCTCAGTGGGGATGACAGCAATGCCAGGGAGATAAACTAGTGCACCATGCTCTCTAACCAAATCACACAGATGTTGGCACAACTGGAGAAGAAACAAAAAGTTGAAGGACTTGAAAAGATTTGTCTTACAGCCTAATACTATACAGTGGATATAAAAAATGTACACACCCCTGTTAAAATTTCAGGTAATTAAATCAAAAGGTGCTTCAACAAAGTATTAGCTTACGGGTGTGCACACTTATGCAACCAGCTCATTGTATGTTTTTTATTTTTCCCCTAACAGATTTGTTTGTTTTTCAATTGAATTGCACAGGTTAAAGGTCACATTAAAGGTGGGAAAAGTTCTGAAATGATTTATTGTGCTCTCATTTTTTTATATCACAAAAACCTGGCATTTTAACAGGGGTGTGTACACTTTTTACATAAGTTTTCTCTCTTCTTTATAACTTGCAACCACCTTCTTATAGGAGACTTATATTTGACATGCAGAATATTAAAAGGCTCTTTGCTTACAGTACCCCTTGATGACTCGAACAAAAGCAGATGACGGTTTTCAATAAAAAAATATCAGTAGTAGCAGTGCAAAAAAAGAAGTTATGTCTTGCCATAATGTTCCATCTGTGTTGCTCATCTTCATTCAATCATCACTGATGGGATGTCGGTTCACTCCTCTGAACCAAGTCGGCCTTATAACAAGCTCGCGCCAGCCAAAAACCCTCGAGCTAAGCTTTTAACCATAATATCCTTCTGTTACCTCAGATCGAGTTTGCCCATTATTAGTAAAGCAGAGGCCGTTTCTGAGCAAGTACCCTAAAGCGGGATTCGGACCCACACAATCCCCTAGGAGCCATTAGGAGTGGGAAGGAGGGTGGGACATAATGAATAAATGAAGGTGAACAACACAGATGGAATGTTATGGGAAGACATAACTTCTTTATCTGATGTTCTTAATCTTCATTCATTCATCACTGATGGGACAGAGTCCCCAGCTACCTTGTGCCCCTTGGGCGGCCCTTATAGAAGAATATTTCTGAGCACCATTGAATCAAAGGAAGCTCTTTCCCTGGAGACCAAATCCAATTTGTAATACGTGATAAAGGTATGAGAAGCAGCCCACGTTGCTGCTGCACATATATCATCCACAGAAGCCCTTGAATGGAAAGTCACAGAAGTTGCCATTGATCTGGTGGAGTGTGCGTTGATTTTTTCTGGTATAGGTCTTTTTGAGGGTCGGTAGATGAAGAAATCTACAGGCTCGGAGACATTCAGATAAAGTCACCTTAGAAACTGACTTTCCCATTTTAGGACCAGAGAATGATACAAATAGCTGGTCGGATTTGGGCATTGTTTTTGTCCTATCAAGATAAAATCTCAGCTGTCTGTGCACATCTAATGAATGCAGACAGTACTCTCCTTTATTCGAAAAATTAGGGAAGAAAACTGGCAGGTCAATAGTCTGATTAATAGTGAAATCAGAAATAACTTTGGGAAGAAAGGAAGGGTTCGTCCGGACTGATATTCTGTCCTTGTAGAAAATCAAATAAGGGCGCTTTATGCATAATGCATGAAGCTCAGACGTGTGTCTAGCTGACATGATGGCCACCAGAAAAAGAGATTTCCCGGATAAGAACTTGATGTCACAGGTGGCTGCGGGTTCAAAAGGAGGTTGTGTCAAAGACTGGAGGACTAGAGTGAGACTCCATGGTTCTATTGGTTGTTTGGCTGGAGGTCTAAAGTGAGAGATTCCTTTTAGAAAGGTCTTACATCGACGCTGTGAGATTAAAGACGAATCCTTGAAACCATTATGGAAATTTGAAATGGCAGCTAGGTGAACTCGAATAGTGGATGCTGCAGCTCCCTCTTCAAAGAATTTTGATAAGTAATCTAGCACTGCTGTGACTGGAGTTGAACACCGGTTTAGTTTTCTCTGCTTAGACCAAATTAAAAACCTTCTCCATTTGCTAAGATATATTTTCCTGGTGGATGGCTTGTGAGAGGCCAGAATAATGTCATGCACTGGGGAGGAAAGGTTGCTCTGCCTGGTGATCATTGGAAGTGGAAAAACCAAGCTGTCAGCTTGAGGCTGGTTATGTTCGAGTGGCTCAACCTTTGGGGGTGAGAAATCAGGTCTGGAGTTGGATCCAGAATCCACTGTCGGTAAGTTAGGCCAAAGAAAGGGGAACAATACTTGTCAAGGCCAATAAGGTGCAATGAGGATCACTTTGCTTTTCAACCAAAGGGCTTTCTTCAAGAATTGGGGGATCGTGGATTAGATCGTCCCTCAGGGACTCCCCCTGCGGGGGAGTTGAGAAAAAGTAGCTGCTGCATTTGTGGTTTGATGGGGAGGTGAATAGGTCGCAGCAAGGCTGGCCCCAACGGCTGAAGATCTTCACCAATTGAGAGACCACTCATGAGGCAGAAGGATACATCTGCTTAGCTTGTCTGCAATCATGTTGGACTCCCCAGGAATATGCGTTGCAATCAGAAAGCAGTTGGAAGCTTTTGCCCACTGCCAAATTCTCATGGCCTCTCGATACAATGGGTAGGACTTGGTTCCTCCTTGCTTGTTGATATACCAGACTACTGCCAAGGACAGACTGAAATGCCTGCAACAGCACTGCCCTCAGTTCTAGGACATTTACATGCAGATTGGCCTCTATAGTAGACCATGTGCCTTGAACCGTCATCCCCTGATAATGCCCCCCCCCCCATCCTATCAGGGAGGCGTCCCTGGTCACAGTGGCCCTGGGCTGACAAGGGTAGAAAGGGCAGCTCCAAAGTTCTGTTTCTGGCCAAATCCACCAAATTAGGTCCTGTATGCATCGATTTGTTACTCAAATATGAAAGGACAAGGGTTGATGATTCGGATACCACTGAGATAACAGAAGCTATTGTAGGAGTCTCATGTGAAGTCTTGTAAGAGGTACTATTGTTACATCTGCTGCCATTGAACCTAGGAGTTGGACATCTCAAGCTGAAAACCATGCTTTGACAGAGTATCACTCGGAACTGAAGCCTTAGTCTTCATAATCTGTGATCTGGGAGAGAGACTAAACAGGACTGGGTATTGAACACCGTCCCTATGAATTCTAAGGTTTGGGTTGGAGTCAGGTTGCATTTCTCCCAATTTATAGAAATTCCCAGAAACTTTGCCAATGAGAGAGTGTAGTTTAGGTCCGTTACCAGTAGATGCGTGGTGAGGAGCCAATTGCCTAAATATGGAAACACCTGGAATCCTTGCAGTCTCAAGTGAGCTGTTACTACTGCCATGCATTTGGTGAATACTCTGGGGGCTGAGAGTCCGAATGGTACAGCATGGAACTGGTAATGATTGGCTCCCAGCCAGAAGAGAAGTCTTCTAGAGCGTTTGTCTATTTTGATGTGGTAATATGCAGCTTGAAGGTCCATTGAGCACATCCAATCACCTCTTTCCAAAAATGGAAGAATGTACTGAACTATGACATCCGGAATTTTGCTTGGGTGACAAACTTGTTTAAAGTACTGAGATCCAAGATTGGTCTCCAGTCCCCTGTCTTCTTTGGCACCAAAAAGAATCTTTAGTAGAATACAGATCCAATCTGGTCTGGTGGGACTGTTTGGATGACTCTTTTTGACACAGCTTTTTTATCTCTAGAGCTGCTACTTCCCTCTTACTGGGTGGAATGTCAAGAATTCATCATAGTGGCTTTGGGAAGGAACTGACTGGGATGTGGATTATCTTCTGCACCCAAGAGTTGCTGGTTATTAATTGCCAGGCAGTGTGGTGCAGAGAGAAATGCCCCCCCCCCCGACTATTTCCAGAGGATAGCAATCGGGCTGCTCTTCAGGAGTGCTGGTAGGGTTGTCCAGAGAAAGAATCTCTGGCTCCCTGGTTACATGGGCCCCCTTTGCCTCTGTAGGCTCGTCTTTTAGAAGAGGTGCCCCCCTCTGCCTCTGGGGGTGAATTCACCACGTGTGTCATGAAAAGGACCCCGAGACTTTTTGTGCCACAACTTTCCACTACTCTGGTTCCTGGTGGAAAAACATACACTTATGGCAGACAGGGTCTTGCCATCCTTCTCACAACTGGCTAGAGTGTCCTTCACTTTTGGGCCAAACAGGGAAAATGCTTCCACTGGAGGTTAAGGAAGGAAGACTTAAAGGGATCTGCAAAATCACAAAGGCGCATTCAGGCGTGACGTTTCATAACTATGCCTGAACCCACAGCTCTTACCGCCCCCTTTGGTTGCATGGGATATTAACATCATGGACGAGTTGGATATCGATTCCAGGGTTGCTAGCTGCGAGGCAACTTTGTCACGTAACTCGTCAGACACCTATCCTGATAAAGTTCCAGAGAGTTCGGAAATTAAGTTTCTCTGGAGCCTAGTAAAATGTGCCAGGTGGTTCAAAGACCATATGGCAAAGGAAACTCACTTCCTGTTAGGTGGATGAACAGTCTGGCTCTCTTCGGCGAGGTCTTTTTTGTAGCCGCTGCCACTACCATCGCAATCTACTGGCAGACCTTTAGACCAATGTGGGCTTTCCTCGGCAGAAGATAGAATCTTATCTGGTCTCCATGTGACTGACTCAACAGAGTCAGGATTTTTCCAGGCATGCTGCACCATGAGCTGAACTAGCTCATCCGCAAGCGGGGGTCACCCAAGAGGTAGATGGTTGAGCATGAAAAGCCTGCAGGAACACGGATTCCTCAGAGGAAGGATTTTGGGGCTTCCAGTCACCCCTCTGTTTCAATATTTCAAGGATGTCTCCAAAGGAGACATCTTTGGGGGATGACTGAGGGGACCCTTCCCCTTCATCGTAATCAGTACCCTCGGTAAGAGACTCCTCAGGAGAGTCCATGTGCTTCCTCCTGCATGACTTCTTTCGTGGTACCTCTTCAATGGGGGCTTCTGAAGAGGGCTCAGAAGAAGGGGCATCCTGCGGTAGGGTCTCCAGAGGCTCTTGTGCTTGATGTCCTAAAATGGTGGCTTGTGACAGCTGCAGCTCAGAGGGAGGACACGTCTGGGGGTCCAATGCCGAAGGCTTACCTAGAGAGGCAGGGGCACTCTCCATCACATGAAAGGCAGACCCACCCGAAGAGGGATGTGAGCCCGGAACTGAGAAGGACAACCTCGGAACCGGGGTCACACCCCACTCCATCCAGCCCGATCCCAAGGATGGAGCCTTAACAGGGATTGGTACCAACAGGACTCTCGGCACCGCCGGAAGGCTCAGAACCATACTTGGCACCGTGGGGCCCGTAGCCCAATCCTGGACCTGAGAAAGACCTGGCTCAGAGCTAGCCAAACTCCAGGATCGCACCACAGTGGGGAAAAAGGCATATGCCTTTTACTTGCCTTACAGTACTCTACACAGTGCCAGTACTTCACTTCAGTGAAATGAGTTTTCAGTAATTTGAGCTTTCAGCTATTCGGTCAGGGTGAATTCAAATTCAGTGAAATGAGCTTGCAATGGAGCAAAGTAGACCCATATATATATATATATATATATATATATATATATATATATATATATATATATGCATACATATATATATATATATATATATATATATATATATATATATATATATATATATATATATATATATGCATATATATATATATATACATACACATATACAGACATTTTAACTAAATCAATTTAATTTAGTTTCTTTAAAAATAACTAGTTCAATTTAATATCACATTAAAGGAAGGTCTTGGTTATAGCCATGCTATAGCGAAACTACTCTCTGCACTTTACTTCAGCGTAATGAAAACATACTCGTATTCTTTTTGTTACAAGTCATTTTAATGAATTTTACACAAGATACAGATTGTCACAGTTCTGAAAATCTCTCTGTGGCAAAACTAGCATCACTTGAATATTAAGGCCTATAATTAGGGACAGATTTTAAATATTTCTCTTACGTATGACAGTTGTTAGAATAACATGTTCTGCATAAGCATGCATTTTCTGGTGGATATGAAATCTGAAACTCAGACATTTGTCATTATTTAGTGCAATCCTCCAAATATACTAAAAACCACTTGTTTTCTGAGAACAGATGAAAAATAGGAGTTAAAATCATAGGCACTCTGCAAAATCAAAGAGGGACAGTTAAGAAGTAAGCATGACTTCTCAACTATCTATCAGCCTGCAAAGCTATCCACTGCCAAAGTCTTTTGGTTACCTGCCTGGTCATCAGATAAAAAAAAAAAAACATAAAAGCTTACCTCATATGCTCCAGAGGACAGTGACTAACCATCAATTGTTTCACAACACAGGTTTTCTACTCCAGCAAACAGAAAGTCCGGAAATTGACTGGTTAAGTGCACTACCCTCCAAAATATCAGCGCACTTAACCAAATAACTCCTCCATCTTGCACAGGAAACCCAGCTAAGGAGTTTCACAGCTTTTTTTTTCTATTTTATTTAATTTTATCTCTAAATAAATACATGAAGCATTTCTTTACTAAAAGAATAAATAAACAATAAAGTAAATTATAAAATTTGCTTTAAAAAATACTTTTTTGCACTGTCAACATTTTGAAAAGGTTATTTTTTTAAAGATCTTGTATGCTGGCTGATACAGCCAATAATTGTCATGGAGGCTCTTTATACTCCCATAAAATAGCCAAATTGTGGAGTTCTCTACCCCAGCATATTCAATCCTCTACTAATGCACATAATTTCAAACAATCTCTCTCTAATCATTGGCTATGCTCCTGCACATCTCCAGGCTAAGTTTACACACCTGCCTTTCACTGCCCTTATTCACCATCTTTCTTGGCCTCTTATAACCTTGGCAATCTGGCTTCTACCTTATTTCGACTGATTTTTGCTTTTACTATATAAACACATATATCTGTGTGTGTGTGTGTGTGTGTGTGTGTGTGTGTGTGTGTGTGTGTGTGTGTGTGTGTGTATATATATATATATATATATATATATATATATATGGATAAGTGTTATTTCATTTGTACTGATGATCATTACTTGTGTTTATAACTCTGTGATATATTGATTTTTGTGTTTATCTGCATATAATGTTTTAATATCTGTTAGCATTACTTGTACCTTCTCTGTATGTCACTTTACAAATTACGTACTATGTAACTTTTTGGAGCTTTTATCCCCGGATCTTCACTGAAAATGGGTTACTGGCCCAGTCGGACACTACCTGGTAATCAAATGTAAAATAAATAAGCACCTCAACTTTTCAAATCATGTTTTGTTCATTAAAACTGTAGGTTCAAAAATCCTAAGGTAAATAAACAGATTCATCAAATCAAAAAACAATAATTCCAATTTATACTAGCATAATAAGTACTCCGTTATTATATGACTGGCCTTTTTGATACACCAAATACAAAAGCAGGCAGTTATAAACTGAAAAAAACACAGCACAGACTCAAAAATGTCTGTCTTCATACAATACATATTATAAACAGAAGTTATGTACTTACCATAACGTTCTGTGTTGTCGATCTTCATTTATCCTTGACATATGGGTTCAGTTCCAAGCATCGAAACAGACTCTGCCGTTACTACAGTCTGCAAGACCCAAAACCTCTCGAGCTCAAGTCCAACCCTGAATGCTCCTCTCCACTTTACCTCAGATCGAGTTTGCAGCTAAACATGCTAGAACATAATCCTAATAGCACTTTAGTGGAGGCCATACCTAGTGTCATGTATGTAAAAATGTATAACTAGGACCAAATTTCATTCCACCAGGAGGTCTGAATGGAAGGGGGATGGAGGGTGGGAGTCAAGGATAAATGAATATTGACAACACAGATGGAACATTATGGTAAGTACATAACTTCTTTATCTGATGTTGTCAATCTTCACTTATTCCTTGACGTATGGGACAGAGTCCCCAGCTACCTTGTATCTTCGGAGGAATCACAGACTGATATTCCTGAGCACCAAAGAACCAAAATATGTTCTTCTCCTGAGACCAAATCCAACTTGTAATGAGTAATAAAGGTATGTTGTGAAGCTCATATTGCAGCTGCACAAATATCATCCAAGAAAGCCTTACAATGAAAAGCTGCTGAAGTAACTATGACTCTAGTAGAGTGTGCCCTGACAGGCCCAGGCAATTCAACTTCTCTTTTGTTGTATATGAAGGATATACAGCCTTTTAGCCATTTAGATAAGGTAACTTTGGATACTACCTTACTCATTCTGGTATTCAAAAAGGAAACTGTCAGATTTCCTGATGTCTTTCGTTCTATGGAGATAAAATCGCAATTGTCTATGGACATCCAATAAATGTAAACAGTATTTACCTTTGTTTCAGAAATTGGGAAAAATGACTGGTAAATTGATTGTCTGATTGACATTTGTTTCTGATACAGCCTTTGGTAGAAAAGAAGGGTTCGTTCTCAAATAAACTCTGTCTTTGTGAAATAACAAATATGGTGGTTTTCAAGATAAGGCTTGAATCTCTGAAATTCTTCTGGCAGAAGTAATCGCTACCAGAAAACTAGTTTTCCAAGATAAAAATGTTAGATCAGTTGGCAGCAGGCTCAAAGGGGAATATACTATTGTCTGTAACACTAAGGTAAGACCCAGGGTACAAATGGGGTCTTTATATGGAGGTTTAAACAACAAAGTCCCTTTTCAGAATGCTTTGCAAAGTTTATGAAAAATTAATGAATATTTTTTTGAACCCATTATGAAAATTTGAAATACCCACTAGCTGAACCCTAATAGTAGAGGCAGAGGCTCCTTCTTCAAAAAGTAATGCTAAAAATTCAAACATTTTTTTGATAGCAGCAGAGAAAGGGTCAATATTATTGTCATGAGCCCGTCAGAAAACCTCTTCTATTTACTCTTTTATAGTTGTCTAGTGGAGGGTTTGTGTGATGCCAAAAGAGTCTAATGAACTGGGGAAGACAGATAATTATGCCTGCTAATTAATGGAACTAGAGAAACCAAGTCGTGAGCCTGAGGTTCTGAAGGTTTGGGTGAACTAATCCCTCTGGATGGGATTGGAGATCTGGGTCTGGGTCCAGAGTCCACAGCTGCTGAATCAGATAAGGCCAAAGAAAGGGGAGCCAAATCTGTCGAGTACAGAAGGGAGCAATGAGGATTATTTTGCTCTTCAATCTGATCACTTTTTTAGGAATTGAGGGATTAAAGGAAAAGGGGAAGGGCATACAGAAGACTGGAAGGCCAATCATGCAGGACAGCATCTCTCTTGAACTCCCCTGGAAGGGGGGTGGGACCAGGGTAAAGTAGCGGCTGCATTTGTTGTTCAAGGGTGATATGAACAGATTGCAGCAAGGTTGGCCCCAGTGATAAAAATTTTCCTCGCCACTTTGGGATTGAGTGACCCCTCGTGAGGCAGGAGAATGCATCTGCTCAGTTTGTCTGCTGTCACACTGGAACTCCCCAGAATATGCATTGCCATCAGAAAGCACTGGGAAGAGATCGCCCACTGCCAGACTCTGACAGCTTCTCAACAAAGGGGGGTACGACTTGGTTCCTCCCTGCTTGTTGATGTACAAAACTACTGACATATTGTCCGTTCGAATCATAACTGTTCCTGAGGGAAGAGTTAGAAATGCCTGTAATACTAAATGCACTGCCCTCAGCTCCAGAACACTGATGTGCAAACTGGCTGCTATGGGGGAGCAAGTGCCTTGGATGGTCCTGCCCAGATAATGACCCCACACCATCTGGGCAGCATCTACGGTCACTATGGCTTGGGGTTGAGAAGGAACAATGGGATGGCCCAAGAGAATTTTGTCTGACTGAATCCACCAAGCTAGGTCTTTCTTGCAATGATTAGTAATCAAAAATCTGATCTGACATTGGCTGATACAGAGACCACTGAGATGCTAGAAGCCACTGAAGAATTCTCATGTGAAATCTTGCTAGCCGAACTAATGTAATGGCTGTCGCCATCAAATCTAAGGCCTGCAAGATTAGTCATGCAGCTACCCCTTGTTTCTGACAATGTTTTTTTTACTTGGGCCTTAATCTTTTGCAGTCTTGGAAAGGGAATGGAAGCTATGCAAGTACTGGCATTCAGCACCGCTCCTATGAACTCTAAAGTTTGTGTTGAAGTCAGTTGTGATTTTTCGTAATTTACAGTAATGCTGAGGTCAGTACAGGTCTGGAGAACATAGTCTCTTGCTTGTTCTAGAAGATGCATGGTGGGAGCAGTAATGAGCCAGTCGTCCAAGTACAGAAACACTCAGAATCCTTGCAGTCTCAAGTGAGCTGCTACTACTGCTATGTATTTGTTGAACAACCTGGGGGCTGTGGTGAGGCCACAGGGCATAACTCTGAACTGATGATGACTGTCTCCTAGCCAGAAGCTGAGAAATCTCCTAGAGCACTTGTCCATTTTTATGTAGTAATACACATCCTGGAGCTCTATCAGGCATATCCAAATATCTTTCCCCTAGAAATGGGAGAATAGACTGAACTGTGGCCATCCAGAATTGTGTCTGCAAATGGAATCATTCAAGACACTCAGATCCAAAATTGCTCTCCAGTCCCCTGTTTTCTTTGGCACTAAAAAGAATCTTGAGTAAATTCCAGATTCTATGTGGTCTGGTAGGACCTCTTGGATGACTCTTTTTTTGAAGCAGTTTTTGAATTTCTAGTACTGCTGGTTCACTCTGGGTGGAACATAGGGCATTCTGTTGGAATTGTTTGGAAGAGAAAGAAAGGGTATGGCATATCTACTGGTTATAACCCTTTGCACCCAAACATCTGAAGTTATCTGAAGCCAGGTGTACTGGTGCAAGGATAGACACTGCCTGACTGCTTCCAGAGGAAAGCAACCGGGCTTTCTTTCAGGAGCGCTGGTAGTGTTTGTCAGGAAAGGAGTCCCTGTAATCCTGATTTTGTGGGCCACCTCTGCTGCGTTTAAGGTGTCTTCCATTAAAGCCCCCCTGCCCCTGGGACAGCCACTGCCACATGTGTCCAGAAAAGACCCTTGGAGTTTTCTGAACCCGATTTTCCCACTCCTCTAGTTCCCGAAGAAAAGCCACTGAGGAGCAGAAAAACATATGCCCACTGCAGAAAGGGTCTTTCTGTCTTTCTCACACCTGCACAAAGTCTCTTGAACTTTAGGGCCAAAAAGGGATGATATGTCAAAGGATGCATTGAAGAATGAAGACTTGAATGCCTCCAAAAATTTGCATAAATGCATTCAGGTGTGTCTTCTAACAGCTACACCTGATCCCACTGCTCTAGTCATCCCTTTGGCTGCATATGCAATGAGCCTCGTGGACGACTTTGAAATGGAATCTAGGGTGGCCAACTGAGAAGCAACCTTATCTTGGACGTCTTCAGATATGGCTCCTGCTAGGGCATCTGACAGCTCTTTAATCATATCCCTCTGAAGTCTGGTGAAGTGTGGCATAAAGAAAGACAGTAATGCAAAGGACGATGGAGTGTAAACCCGCTATCCAATCCTATCCATCACCTGAGACTCTCTACTGGAAGGATGGATAGTGGAACTTTCCTCTGCCAGTTCCTTTTTTGTGGCCACCACTACCACCATGACATCTACTGGTAATCTTTTCACCCAAAACTGATGGTCTTCTAGTGCAGATAAAATTTTGTCTGGCCTCTTGGGAATAGGTTCTATGGTGTCAGGAGCCTTCCACACCCGCTACATCAACTTAATGAGCTTGTCAGCAAGCGGAGTAACCCAAGAGGTAAGGGGTCAGGCGCCAAAGGCCTGCAGGTAAACTGATTCCTCTGAAGAGGGCTTTTGGGATGTTCATCCACCCCTCTGTTTCAAGATTGTCTACAAAGAAGACGTCTTCCAGTGGTGACCGTGGGGAACCCTCTCTCTCTTGTCAAAATCAGTATCTTCTGAGGAACCTCCTCAGTGGGGCGATCTGGGGAGGTATAAGAAGAGGACAATACCTAAACAGGTGTCTCCTGTGACTTTGGCGCTCACTGTCCAGGTGTTGAGATTGGAGGAAGCTCTGGTGAAGAAGAAGAATCAGGAAACTGTTCTGACAGGGAAGGAACTGACTGAATTGCCCACAGTGGACAAGGCCCTCTCCATAGCCTGGAAGGCTGCTCCCACTCCCCAACCCCCCCCCCCGAAGAGGGATGGGAGCCCAGAAAGTACAGTTTTGTACCTACCATAAATGTAGATGTTCGAGTGCTAATACAGCTGCAGTAATCACAGATGGGTTTTCTGCCGTCAGGCGGTCCCTCGGTCGGCCGAATTCCAAAGTCTTGGTCCAGCGTCGGTTGTCGTCGCTTTCTCTTCTGACGTCAGTGAGGCCAGAGTATATAAGACACAGCCGACACCATGTTCTTCAGTCTTTCTTGCCCCAGATGTCAGGTGCCCCCAGAAGGAAGGCAATACCTAAATAATGCTTATATACATATACAAGCAATGCAATATAATCCAAAATCAGTGGTAGCAAGCAAATAAAACATAGCAGGATAACCCAGTCACGTAGTATGAAGAGGTTGTTAGGCCCCATGCCTTTACCAAGTGGGGAAGGAGGGAGGGAAACCTGTACTGCAGCTGTATTAGCACTCGAACATCTACATTTATGGTAGGTACAAAACTGTACTATGTTCATCGTGCATACAGCTGCAGTAATCACAGATGGGTAGAGTCCCAAAGCTATGCACAGGGTGGTAGGTACTAGGTGGAACTGGGTTGAGCCAGAATGCCCTGCAAAACAGCAGTGGCAAAGCCTGCTCTTGTTCTGGAATATAAAGGCAGGTGGTAGTGTTTTGTGAAGGTATGTACAGAACTCCAAGTGGCTGCCTCCAAAATATCTTTGGTAGGAACTCCTCTGAGGAAGGCTGTAGAGGTAGCTGTGGCCCTGGTGGAGTGTGATCTGATACCTGTAGGAACAGATTTCCCATGATAGGAGTAACAAAACCGTATGCAGTGGCCTATCCACTTTGAAATAGTCTGTCTTGTAACTGGCTTCCCTTGAGCCCCTACAGCATAGGACACAAAGAGTTGTTCTGATTTCCTGAAGGACTTTGTTCTGTCCAAATAATAACGTAGCTGCCTATGGATGTCTAAAGAGTGTAGCAGCCTTTCCCCTTTGTTTTGAGGATTGGGGTAAAAGGTAGGTAGGTGTATGGCTTGATTTAAAGCTACCCTGGATACCACTTTAGGCATAAATGATGGGTTGGTAAGGGAAACCCTGTCCTGATGGAAAATGAGAAAGGGCTGCACCGCCATGAGGGCCTGTAGTTCAGAAACCCTACGAGCTGAAGTGATGGCCAGAAGGAAGGCTGTTTTCCAGGACAAATATTGCAAATCTGTTGAGGCAGCTGGTTCAAAAGGAGGCAACGTTAATTTTCTAGTATGTAATTAAGATCCCAGGCTGGTATTGGTTGCTTCCTTGGTGGTCTTATATTCTTAGCCCCTCTGAGGAACTGCCGTAAGAGTGGGTGAGAAAATAAAGGAGGATCCGTGTTGAATTCTGCAGAAATGGCTGAGGCATGGATTTTATGGAAGAAAATGAAAGTCCACTGTTCAGCAGCTCCGCTAGATACTGTAATACCTGAGGCAAGTTCAGTTTCTAGGGTCCTGGCCTCTTTTCTCATTCCAAGAGCAAAACCGCTTCCATTTTGGAGTAAGCTTTTCTAGTAGATGGCCTTCTGGCCTCCAAAATGACATCCTGCACCTCCTTGGAGAGTAGGGTCTGTTGTGGTGTTAAGGAATTTTCCATGCAGCGAGATTGAGTGTTTTCAGCTGACTGTGAAGAGTTTTGTAGCTGTGCTGAGTCAGCAGAAGAGGCATTAGAGGCAGGGACCAGGGAGGAGTATGTGTTAGGCTCCTCAGGAGTGGGTACAAGTGTTGCCTTGGCCAATCTGGAGCAATCAGTATCATCTTCGGTTTGTCTGTTCTTGCTTTCAAAAGCACCTTGGGCAGAAGAGGCAGAGGTGGGAATCGTAAACTGTCCATGCTGTCCAACTGAATGAAAGGGCGTCCACTCTCCAGGCCTTTGGGTGAAAGGTCCTCGAACAAAACTTTTCCAATTGATGATTCCTGTGGGAGGCAAAAAGATCTATGTCTGGCCTCCCCCATGCTTGGATTATTTCTGCAAACACCTGAGGATGTAACTTCCATTCGTGTGGATCTGTCATATTTCTGCTTAGATTGTCTGCCAGTGTGTTTTCCAATCCTGGCAAGTACTGTGCTTGAAGTTCGATTTGTCTTTCCAGAGCCAAGTTCCAAAGAGTCATGGCTAGTCTGCACAAGGGGTATGAATGTGTTCCTCCTTGTTTGTTTATGTACCACATTACCGTGGTGTTGTCTGTTCTTATCAGTAATTGTCCTGGATGCAGGAAGTCCTTGAAAGCTGTAATTGCATTTATTACTGCTAGCATTTCTTTTTGATTGATGTGAAGGTGCTTTTCTTTTTGGGACCATTTGCCCTGAATGCACCTGTCCGTCATGTGCGCCCCCCAGGCGTAGTCTGAGGCGTCTGTGGTTATGACTTGCTTTGCTTGAGGCTTGCAGAATGGGAGGCCTGTGTTTGCTTGACATGCTTGGGCCCACCATAGAAATTCCTTTTGCAAACATGGAATTATTGGTATTATTGTTTCCAAACTGTGACTGTGTTGAGACCATAGGTTTTTTAGGTACCATTGAAGTTTCCTCATATGCAGCTTTGCACATGGGATTAAAAGAATGCAAGATGCCATGAATCCCAGAGCCTGCAGGATTTTCTTTGCAGTAAGCCTGGTACTTTTGCTAGTATTTTGAAGTACTGAGATAGTTGCCCTGTTTTTCTGGCATAAGGTAGGCCATCTGGGTGTTTGTGTCCAAGTTGGCACCCAGGAAAGTTATTTTCTGAGATGGTGTTAGCCTTGATTTCTCTTTGTTGATTGTATATCCCAGAGAAAGCAGTAACCGTGTCACATATGCCAGATGTTCCAGAAGTATGGTCTTGCTGTCCGCTTGGATCAGGCAGTTGTCCAGATAAGGGTAAATTTGTATCCCTTGAAGTCTGCAGTAGGCAATCACTGATGCCAGGCACTTTGTGAATACTCTGGGCGCAGTAGATAAGCCAAAGGGCAATGCAGAGAATTGATAGTGGATTGAACCTGCAAGAAATCTGAGGTATCTTCTGCAGCTTTGTCTGATTGGGACATGCAGGTATGCCTCCTTGAGGTCCAATGTTACCAGCCAAAACTCCTTGCCCAGCATGGGAAGAAGCTGCTGTAATGTGAGCATCTTGAATTTTGGTACAGTAGAAATGTGTTTAGGATGGATAAGTCCAAAATGGGTCTCCAGTCGGTTCCTTTCCTTGGTACCAGAAAAAGTCTTGAATAAAAACCTTGACCTTGTTGGTGAGTAGGTACCTCTTGAATAGCTCTCATGCTTATGAGCTTTGAAATTTGCAGTTGTGCCTCTGCCCTTTGATTTTGTGGCAGGTTCGGCATGCCTCTCATTTTTGGAAGTGTGTGAAATTGAAATTTGTAGCCTCTGTTTATAATGTCCAGCATCCATTTGTCTGTTGTGACAATATGCCAATTGCTTGAAAATAATGCTAGTTTCCCTCCCAAAGGTGCTGCCAGCTGAGATATGCTTGGCATGGAAATGAGGGAGTCATTGGGTTTGCTTCCTGTATTGTTGTGCACTGTCTTCGCCACCTCTTGGTGCTGGAGTTTGCCATTGTCGGCCTCTATATGATCCTTGTGATTGCCCTCTGCCCCTTGTGCGTCTGTATCTACCTCTTTGGGGCTTGTCAATGAGGATTATTTTGCTCTTCAATCTGATCACTTTTTTAGGAATTGAGGGATTAAAGGAAAAGGGGAAGGGCGTACAGAAGACTGGAAGGCCAATCATGCAGGACAGCATCTCTCTTGAACTCCCCTGGAGGGGGGGGTGGGACCAGGGCAAAGTAGCGGCTGCATTTGTTGTTCAAGGGTGATACGAACAGATTGCAGCAAGGTTGGCCCCAGTGATGAAAAATTTTCCTTGCCTCTTTGGGATTGAGTGACCCCTCATGAGACAGGAGAATGCATCTGCTCAGTTTGTCTGCTGTCACACTGGAACTCCCCAGAATATGCATTGCTATCAGAAAGCAGTGGGAAGAGATCGCCCACTGCCAGACTCTTGACAGCTTCTCAACAAAGGGGGTACGACTTGGTTCCTCCCTGCTTGTTGATGTACCAAGCTACTGACATATTGTCCATTTGAATCATAACTGTTCCTGAGGGAAGAGTTAGAAATGCCTATAATACTAAATGCACTGCCCTCAGCTCCAGAACACTGATGTGCAAACTGGCTGCTATGGGGGAGAAAGTGCCTTGGATGGCCCTGCCCAGATAATGACCCCACACCATCTGGGCAGCATCTACGGTCACTATGGCTTGGGGTTGAGAAGGAACAACGGGATGGCCCAAGAGAATTTTGTCTGATCGAATTCACCAAGCTAGGTCTTTCTTGCAATAATTAGTAATCAAAAATCTGATCTGACATTGGCTGATACAGAGACCACTGAGATGCTAGAAGCCACTGAAGAATTCTCATGTGAAATCTTGCTAGCCGAACTAATGTAATGGCTGTCACCATCAAATCTAAGGCCTGCAAGATTAGTCATACAGCTACCCCTTGTTTCTGACCATGTTTTTTTTTACTTGGGCCTTGATCTTTTGCAGTCTTGGAAAGGGAATGGAAGCTATGTAAGTACTGGCATTCAGCACCGCTCCTATGAACTCTAAAGTTTGTGTTGAAGTCAGTTGTGATTTTTCATAATTTACAGTAATGCTGAGGTCAGTACAGGTCTGGAGAACATAGTCTCTTGCTTGTTCTAGAAGATGCATGGTGGGAGCAGTAATGAGCCAGTCGTCCAAGTACAGAAACACTCAGAATCCTTGCAGTCTCAAGTGAGCTGCTACTACTGCTATGTATTTGTTGAACACCCCGGGGGCTGTGGTGAGGCCACAGGGCATAACTCTGAACTGATGATGACTGTCTCCTAGCCAGAAGCTGAGAAATCTCCTACAGCACTTGTCCATTTTTATGTAGTAATACACATCCTGGAGATCTATCAAGCATATCCAAATATCTTTCCCTAGAAATGGGAGAATAGACCGAACTGTGGCCATCCAGAATTTTGTCTGCAAATGGAATCATTCAAGACACTCCGATCCAAAATTGCTCTCCAGTCCCCTGTTTTCTTTGGCACTACAAAGAATCTTGAGTAAATTCCAGATTCTATGTGGTCTGGTAGGACCTCTTGGATGACTCTTTTTTTTTTTTTTTTTTTTTTTTTTAAGCAGTTTTTGAATTTCTGGTACTGCTGGTTCTCTCTGGGTGGAACATAGGGGATTCTGTTGGAATTGTTTGGAAGAGAAAGAAAGGTATGGCATATCTACTGGTTATAACCCTTTGCACCCAAACATCTGAAGTTATCTGAAGCCAGGTCTACTGGTGCAAGGATAGACACTGCCTGACTGCTTCCAGAGGAAAGCAACCGGGCTTCCTTTTAGGAGCGCTGGTAGTGTTAGTCAGGAAATGAGTCCCTGTAATCCTGATTTTGTGGGCCACCTCTGCTGCGTTGAAGGTGTCTTCCATTAAAGCCCCCCCCCCCTGCCCCTGGGAGATCCACTGCCACGTGTGTCCAGAAAAGACCCTTGGAGTTTTCTGAACCCGATTTTCCCACTCCTCTAGTTCCCAAAGAAAAGCCGCTGAGGAGCAGAAAAACATATGCCCACTGCAGAAAGGGTCTTTCTGTCTTTTACACACCTGCACAAAGTCTCTCGAACTTTAGGGCCAAAAAGGGATGATCTGTCAAAGGATGCATTGAAGAATGAAGACTTAAATGCCTCCAAAAATTTGCATAAATGCATCCAGGTGTGTCTTCTAACAGCTACACCTGATCCCACTTCTCTAGTCATCCCTTTGGCTGCATATGCAATGAGCCTCGTGGACGACTTTGAAATGGAATCTAGGGTGGCCAACTGAGAAGCAACCTTATCTTGGACGTCTTCAGATATGGCTCCTGCTAGGGCATCTAACAGCTCTTTAATCAGATCCCTCTGAAGTCTGGTGAAGTGTGGCATAAAGAAAGACAGTAATGCAAAGGTCGATGGAGTGTAAACCCACTATCCAAACCTATCCATCACCTGAGACTCTCTACTGGAAGGATGGATAGTGGAACTTTCCTCTGCCAGTTCCTTTTTTGTGGCCACCACTACCACCATGACATCTACTGGTAATCTTTTCACCCAAAACTGATGGTCTTCTAGTGCACATAAAATTTTGTCTGGCCTCTTGGGAATAGGTTCTGTGGTGTCAGGAGCCTTCCACACCCGCTACATCAACTTAATGAGCTCGTCAGCAAGCGGAGTAACCCAAGAGGTAGAGGGTCAGGTGCCAAAGACCTGCAGGTAAACGGATTCCTCTGAAGAGGGCTTTTGGGATGTTCATCCACCCCTCTGTTTCAAGATTGTCTACAAAGAAGACGTCTTCCAGTGATGACTGTGGGGAACCCTCTCTCTCTTGTCAAAATCAGTGTCTTCTGTGATGGATTCCTCCAGGGAATCTAAGTGCTTCCTCTTACACTTCCTCTTCTGAGGAACCGCCTCAGTGAGGCGATCTGGGGAGGTATAAGAAGAGGACAATACCTGAACAGGTGTCCCCTGTGACTTTGGCGCTCACTATCCAGGTGTTGAGATTGGAGGAAGCTCTGGTGAAGAAGAAGAATCAGGAAACTGTTCTGACAGGGAAGGAACTGACTGAATTGCCCACAGTGGACAAGGCCCTCTCCATAGCCTGGAAGGCTGCTCCCACTCCCCAACCCCCCCCCCCCCGAAGAGGGATGGGTGCCCAGAACTGAGAAGAACTGCCTTGAAACCATGGCCACTCCAGGCTCTGAAGAAGCTGCTCCCAAAGCTGAAGCTAGGGTAGAGCTAACTCTTGCCAAAGCTCTGCGGTGCAGCTTGGTCGGCTCAAAAAAAAAAAAAAACAGAGTCGAGTCCTGACCCTCAGAGCCAACAGCGTAGCCATGACAACAAGATTTCTCCAGATCCGGTAGAACTGAAGAACTCAAGGTAGAAAATGGTATTGAGATGCAGATCTCATTGGAACCAAGACAGTCAGCGCCGGGAAACTCGAAGCTGGAATCTCCAAGGCCTCA